>NC_054579.1:2632078-2644578 GCF_017654505.1 Polyodon spathula | reverse complement strand
GTGTATTTATTTATTTATGTATTTATTATATTTGGCGCACAGTGCTTTCTGTTCTCGTGTATTTATTTATTTATGTATTTATTATATTTGGCGCACAGTGCTTTCTCTTCTTGTGTATTTATTTATTTATGTATTTATTATATTTGGCGCACAGTGCTTTCTCTTCTCGTGTATTTATTTATTTATGTATTTATTATATTTGGCGCACAGTGCTTTCTCTTCTCGTGTATTTATTTATTTATGTATTTATTATATTTGGCGCACAGTGCTTTCTCTTCTCGTGTATTTATTTATTTATGTATTTATTATATTTGGCGCACAGTGCTTTCTCTTCTTGTGTATTTATTTATTTATGTATTTATTATATTTGGCGCACAGTGCTTTCTCTTCTTGTATATTTATTTATTTATGTATTTATTATATTTGGCACAGTGCTTTCTCTTCTCGTGTATTTATTTATTTATGTATTTATTATATTTGGCGCACAGTGCTTTCTCTTCTTGTGTATTTATTTATTTATGTATTTATTATATTTGGCGCACAATGCTTTCTGTTCTCGTATATTTATTTATTTATGTATTTATTATATTTGGCGCACAGTGCTTTCTCTTCTAGTGTATTTATTTATTTATGTGTTTATTATATTTGGCGCACAGTGCTTTCTCTTCTCGTGTAACGCTGATCTACATGGTTTAACCCGCTGTTTTTCTTTTTGAAAACATGACGGAATGGACTGTCAGAAACACTGCATTTTTTTCCCTCAGTCTGTGAAGCTAAATTGTTCTAAAATCTGATAATTTTTTGTCAGGCACTTAACTGAAAACGTCCTATACTGCACATGCATGTGCTATTGTGTTTAATGTGGTGATTTTACCAGTCCTGCCGTGGAAGGGACATGGTTACCGGGTAGTTGAAGCCCTCAGTGACGGTTGCACTTAGCTGAGGAGAATGTAAACGAATCAACGCTTTTCTGAAGGCGGAAATAATTAGATAGACATTGAAATGAATTTTCTCTATCGAAAACACTTCAACACATTTCACAGTGAGCATGTTGCTTTGTGTTTTAACTGCTCTGTTGTACACGTCCATTACAATATTAGCAAACCTCTTCACCTCTTAATCTAGATGTTGGTTAATGAAGCAAATTATCAGTTCAATTAAGGGTTTAATTAGACCTTTTTATTTGTTCTCTAGGATACTAAGACATGTTACTAAGTCAGTCCAGCAATGCATGTATACTAAAGGCTTGTGGTATCATACTAACTAACAAATATGAAAAATCCCCAAATGTATTGCTAACTTTTATGAAACAGAACTAATCACAACAAAAAAATAAAAAATAAAAATTGAAATCTTCTGGGGAAAAAAAGAAAAAAAATATCCAAACATTTGCAACAAAACCAGTTTCATCCTTATTCAACTTAAGGTGTATATATATAGCAGTCTTCCCTTTTCTCAAACTTTACATACACACACACACACACACACACACACACACACACACACACACACACACACACACACACACACACACACACACACGTTTGTATTGCTGTATTTGTGGGGATTTCTCATTGACTCTCACTATATTTTTATTTATTATTTCTAAATCCAGTTAGGCAAAACTCCACTCTGGGTGAAGAACAAGTCATTTAACAAACAAGTCGTTTAAGTCATTTGATGTAATTCAAGTTTATAAAGTTATTTTGAAGGTATTTGACTGGCAACTCTGCTTCCGCTCATTTGACCTGTGCATGGTATTTCCCAGTGTCACGCCCTATTAACTAACTAATTGGGGAGCAGAAATACCGGTCGGAAAAATTCTAATCAGCATACAAATTGCAGGTGGCAACAGGTGAAGAAGCTTACTTACTGGTGGAGGCAGGGATTGAGAGAGAGAGAGAGAGAGAGAGAGAGAGAGAGAGAGAGAGAGAGAGAGAGAGAGAGAGAGAGAGAGAGAGAGAGAGAGAGAGAGAGAGATAATAATAATAATAATAATAATAATAATAATAATAATAATAATAATAATAATAATAATATGAAATAGAGTTTGGCTCCAGTAAAAATCAAAGAGAAGAGAATTTGAACTCGGTCCAGCTGTTTCACACAATGTTACAAGATCCATTGCTACAATGTAACCCCCCAACTTTGTTAAAGCCAGAGAGAACCTCCAGAAAAATGAACATTGTAACTATCTTTAATTACAACTGTGATTAATCTTGTAACTTGCCAAACAGTTGAACTGTGCTCCTAACACTGATCAATAAAATGATTTGAAAGATTCTCTGTGTGTTATACTCACATAGTTTTATCTTGTGCATTGATTTTCATGCTAAATGGAACATCGTGTTCCAGGCGGGTTTATGAATAAAGGTAGGTATGTGAGGGAAATAAAGGTCTGTTCAGGCAGGTTTTTTCATCAGCTCTCGCCTATTTATAATTAAACATGGTTTCCTTGATAGTAAGAGCTGACAATTCCGAAAAGGCCACTGAGCCCTTACCTGGCCCATGTTCTGACCAGGCTTTCCAGCACACACTGCTTAACTGGGACAGCAGGTGGCTTCACTTCACACATCATGTGTAGTCACCACTGGACAGGTCAGGCCAAGTCTAGAACCAGAACAACCATGTGTGACAGGCTGGCGAGTGGTGTGACAATAAACAAGCAAACACAGTGCATCCTTTCAAATACCTCTATGTTTAAACTGTGCTCTGTATCCTGAGTGAAAGTGCTTCACGTGTCTGTGCTGTGCTGTGCTGTGCTGTGCAGCGAGGGATGTGACCTTGAATCAGCTGGCTCTGTGGCTGCAGCTCTGGATCTCCTGCTCAGGTCTTCTGCAGACAGACAAAACAAACATGCACACGCACAGGCTCCCGCAAGGGGCCGTACTGAGGTAGCTGCGTCCGCTTTGTACAATCAAAGATCCTCTATATACAGACAAGGTGGTCACCTCCACTGATTTAACATTGAAACTTCTGTCCGCGTCTGAACGGTGCATCCTGGAAATCCAAAGAGTTCCGGTAGCGACTTTCCCCCCTATCTATATAATGTAAAATCTGCCTCATTTCCTATTCTGTTATTTCTATGATGATGTTTTCACCTGGCCTGACAAGAGCTCTTTATCGCCGAAATGCTGTTAGAAATTGCCACTGTCATGCATATTCATGAGCGGTCAAGACTGGGGCGTGGTTTGGTTTGGTTTGGTAGCGGGTAGATTAGACCTATTATTATTGCATTCACAACTACAAATAGTACTAATGCCTTGGATGTGTTCCGCATTTAGTTGTGGCGATACAGCAATAAATAGTAACCTCTCCCTTTTTAATTTTCCACGGGATGATCTTTTGTAAGTTTTACAACTCCTGAATTCAGCTTTTTATTGATATGCAGCAGATGCTGCTTGGTAGCCATCATAGGATAGGATTGGTTCCTCTAAAAATGTTAATAACCAAAAGTTGTCTTTATCGGAGTTGTTAATAAGCAGCATCTATTGTGTAAATTGTATATCTTTTTTCTTTTAATGTTTCTTACTAAATACCAGCTTACTTGTAGAAATAAGGCACTTGTCAACAATGAGGCCCAAGGTTGCTTGCAGGCTCAATTCGCCATTGCAACATACTTTTTAAAATGTTATCTTATTTCAAATAAACACTAAACAAAATATATGCCATTAGTTTAATTGTGTACACATATATAAGTAACAATTGAATATATTGCTAATTCAATGGTGGGGGGGGCGAATATGAACAAGGGTGGGTAGTCAAGACAAAGATATTTTGAACATATAAAAGGTCATTTCTATTTATGTACGAGATGCAGGAAAGTAATTGTCCTGAAGCTGTTTATTATGTTCACATATTACAAATACAATCTGAAAGGGAGAACCATATCTGTATACCACCTGGTGTGTGGTGATTAAGAGGTGTGTGGTTCCTGTACCACAGTGTTTTAAATAGCTTTTCTAGCATTACTTGGGAGATATGCAAAAGTATCAGTAATCAGTATAACCTGACAGTAAACCACTCTCATGAATAGGATGGTAAATTAATATTGCAGTAATTGCCCACATCAGCATTAAGACATGTTGAGCTTTGTAAATGAAACCCTAAATATTTTCGCTGTGTGAAGAGATTCATTTTAGAACCCTGGTCTAGAGTAAACAGATAATGTTTGGGCTACAACTGGATTTGTGCAATTAATAAAATATCTGACTGTATTTGAAGAGATCTATTGAGTTAGTTCATTGGCTATAATAACCCCTTTAAACTCAACAAAACTGAAAGGTCCTGCTTAATTGCTGTTTAAACTGGTGATCCATTAGTTACTGTAAAACAGGTAATACATTAAATACTGTATTAGGAAAATGTAAATGTTAAACTTTAAAAACGTTTCAACTATTTTTTACTCCTAGAATAACACTCTCAATCAATCTCAATTGCAGTTTATCTTCAAGCAGTAAACCCAGAAGGACGATGGCTACCGCAGACAGCAACATTGAGTTGGCGACTCTCGGTCGACCTTTCCAATTAGGAATGCTGTACGACTGCCGCAGTGACTCCTTCATTCCAGGTAAAGTGACCTTTCATGGCCAACGAAACCCAATGAAAAGTACACAAGGAAAAACAAACAGGCCAATTGAAGCCAATGCACTGTACAGATCAATCTAGTGAATCCAGGTCTGGTCCAGGCTTTTGAAGAAGAGGTGTTCTCTCCACCATACATGTGTAGAACAGAACTGGCACCACATCAGTAATTGCCAAAACGTGTGTAAATCCAACAATGCTACCGATTAAGGTGTTCAACAAATAATCCATTAGGAAGGAAAACATCCTACTTAAAGAAAAAAGAATATCCAGAAAACAAAACAAATCTCACAAGGGTCCGAACTGCGATCCATTTTGGTACCAAGCAAATCGGCGCCAGAGCAGGTCAAACCCCCAAAAATACACAATCAGAATGAGGCTTCTGTGCGAGGTGCTCGTATAACCTGATCAATGAAATAAATAAATAAGCAACCAATTCAATAAATAATGGTATCATCCCAAACAATGGGAAACAGCACAGTCACATCCCAGGACAATCTGCAGCCAGACATTACACAAAAATAAAATATCGCCAACTTGTATTTTAGTTGATCGTCTAATTCTCATTTATATTTTCCTCACCTACCTCTAAAAGTCATTAGACCAATGTATTGAGAATTGTTTTTTGCATGTAGGTCTACCACAAGTCCCATGTCCTTCACATTGGAAGATCATAACTTCCTCCAGCAGAGTCGATTACCCTTTGTTTGCAACATGCTGTAAAAATCCAGCTATGTCTTAAACCAGGGGATTACAGATCAAACCAACAAATGTTTTGGACTGAGTTTTGAAATCTAATTTATACAGCTGAAGGCACTAGCTGAACCCTTCCTCAATTACACTAAATAGGCAACAAAAAATTATCTTAAGTGCTGCAAAGCGCCACAATGCCTTTGAACAGTAAAATGTGGGCTTTAGTACTGTATGGAAGGGAAGGATTTTTAACAAGTGGGAAAATCCTGCTCTGCATTTTTTTAAGTGTTTCTTTATTTCTATGCAGGCGTTACTTTGTGGAACTTGGAGGAGCTGAAAAAAGACATTGATGTTCGTCCAAAACCTTATACAGATTTCCAGATTATTGCATCAGACTCATTAGAGGCAAAATCATCTGCTTTGAATGTTGAAGCATCACTGGCAGCAAGCCTTTTCAGTGGTTTGGTCACAGTTAAAGGATCTGCAAAATATTTAAATGACAAAAAGACTTCTAAAAGACAATGCCGGGTTTCCCTGCAGTATCTTACAACCACTCGCTTTGAGCAGCTCACCATGAATCATTTAGGGTACAGCAATGTAACTTATCCCAATGTGTTTAAAGAAGGTACAGCAACTCACGTTGTTACAGCTGTTCTGTATGGTGCCCAGGCTTTTTTTGTGTTTGACAAGCAGATTTCTTCAGAAGAGAATGAGCAAGATATTCAAGGCAGCTTGACGGTTTCCATAAACAAAATACCCTTCATGTCAATTGAAGGAGAAGGATCCCTAAAAATGACAGACACCGAGAGGAAAAGCACTGAAGGGTTTAGCTGTAAATTCTATGGTGATTTTGCTCTTGAAAACAACCCTGTCAGTTTTGAGGAAGCAATTAAAACATATGCTACCCTCCCACAGTTGCTTGGGGAACATGGAGAAAATGCTGTGCCCATGAGAGTCTGGCTTTACCCATTAAACAAACTGGACTCCCAAGCGTCTCAATTAGTACGGCAAATCAGCATCGGGTTAGTACGTCGCTCACAGCAAGTCCTAGAAGAATTCAATGAGAACGATATGCAATGCAATGACATGATGAACGACTCGGTTGCCATCCAGTTTCCTGAGATAAAGAATAAAATGAGAAAATTCAAAGACATGTGTTCAGAGTACAAACTGGTGTTCCAGAAATCTTTAGCACGAGTGCTACCCTCCATACGAGGTGGCGGGGAAGAGGAAGGTGTACTGGTAGACATACTGACTGGAAAGGAACAGTCACCATTCCAAAACACAATGTTATCAGAATGGCTGGAAGACAAAGAACGAGAAATGAATGTGATGAGGTCTTATCTGAGCATTATGAAAAATGCAACAGTCGTGTCATCAAGCAGTGAGCTGGACCAAATAGTCCTGGATTCCAGCAATGAGTTTGTAGTGTGCTTCACATTTACTTCATTAAAGCAAAAAGAAACTTACCTAAAAGGCTTAAAAAGCTACTTGGCATCCCAAGCTTCTGGGAGCCGTGAAATAAAAACACCAGACGTGTGTGATTCAAAGGAAGAACCTGCAAAATGGTTCAGATCTGTGGAAATATCAAGGCAGATAAGGGAGCGTATACGATTATTTTTGGATTTTGAGGAAGCAAACAAAAGTAAAGAAAGCACCAAGTTCATTGTAGCATCCATACAAGATGACCTGAATGCCGGTTCTTCAGTTTATCTCTATGAAAGAGGAATTTTGGAGACCAAAAACTTTGAGCTTCCATCGAAACCTGAAACACCAGATGTCTGTAGAACAACACATGATAGTGTGGAGCTAAAGTTTCCTCCTCTACGAAATGGTTTTAGTGAGATTGTCACTTATCAGGTTATCTACCAGAATGTTAAACATAGTGAATGGATTACACTGGATACAAAAGTCAAAACGGAGTCCTTCACTGTATCAGGTTTGGAACCAAACAGTCACTACCGGTTCAGGTACCAGGCAGTGTGTAAACCAGGTGTGAGCTTAAGTAGTGACACAACTGAAAGGAAGACGCTTCCAACAAGCCCTCCTGGTAATCCCTCCAAGAACTACATTGACCCACATTCTATAACAATTGTTTGGGATAAGCCATCTTTCATAGGAGAGGATGTGAGCATTATTTGCTATGCAGTTGAATATAGAGAAGATCACGGGGAAAGCAGCATTGATGAAACTACAAAATGGACTGAAATGAAAACCGAGACAGCAAAATGTCTGTACACACTGGAAAAACTAAAGCCCACTCATTCTTACAGATTCAGGGTGTCATCTGTCTGTGGAGAAGCAGGTAGAAGTGGTCCAAGTGAGGAGGTTATAATAGTAACGCCAATGGAAAAGGAAGCTAAATCAAAGAGTGAACCTCAAGATAAAATACAGAGTGAAAGATTTCTACAATTCTCTACATCAATAAAAGAGGGACCACCTTCAGTTCATCGACTATCCTTACATGAGCAGCCCCTTGGACACAGTGAACATTATCAAAAGTTCATATTCGGGAGGGGGGTGGGAAAAGAGACAAATAAAGTAGTCATGGTTGTGGGAGCAACGGGAGCAGGAAAGACCACCCTTATCAATGGGATGATCAATTACATCTTGGGTGTGCAGTGGGAAGATAAGTTTAGATTCAAATTAATCCATGAAGATACAAACCGAACCCAAGCCGAAAGTCAAACCTCTATGGTGACTGCATATGAACTCAGTCACCAACAGGGGTTTCAGGTCCCTTTCTCTATCACCATTATTGACACGCCAGGGTTTGGAGACACAAGAGGTATGGATCAAGATAAACTGATCACTCAGCAAGTCAAAGATTTTTTTTCAGACCCAAATGGAGTTGATCATATTGACGCAGTGTGCTTCGTGGTCCAGGCTTCATTGGCTCGCCTTACAAAACCGCAGCAATATGTTTTTGATTCCATTCTCTCCATTTTTGGAAAAGACATAGAAGAGAATATATTAATACTTGTCACATTTGCAGACTGTGATGATATCCCTGCTTTAGGAGCAATCAAGGCAGCAGAGTTGCCGTGCCACAAAGATAAAAAGGGGCAACCAACCCACTTTGCCTTTAACAATTCTGCAATATATACACAGAATTGTGCGTTGAAGAAGCTTCCTGATGAGGGTGATCGATCTGATTCTGAGAGTGATGAAGAGGACAGTAGCCTTCGAAAAAAAAAAGATGTCTGGCTCCACAGTTCAAAACATATGAAGAGATTCTTCAAGACCTTAGACAAAGTTAAAGGAAAGAGCTTACTTTTAACAAAGAAAGTGCTTGAAGAACGCCAACGCCTTGAGACTGCCCTGGAAAAGCTGGTGCCTCAAATTCGAATGGGTTTGTCTAAGCTGAATGAAATAAAAAGCATGAGGTCGAGTCTGCAACAGCATGAGGCAAACATCACTGCAAATAAAGATTTTGAAACAGAAATAGTAGAAATGAAAGCAAAAAGGAAAAAGACCAACATGTTATCGACCAATTGCAATAACTGTCTGTTTTCATGTCACTCTGCTTGCTATCTTCCTACCCCTGAAGAAATTCACTCATGTGCAGTCATGGACAATGCTGGGAATTGTGTGATATGCCCTGGTAACTGTCACTACACTGCCCATTCATCAGAGATGGCTCTGTGGGAATATGAATCGTTGAAGGTCAAGACAACAATAGGAAATCTAAAAGAAAACTTTGTAAAAGCATCTGGTGAGTTTATGACGACCAAGGAAATACTTGCAAAGCTTGAATATGAATTTGATAGAATTGAAGACAAATTGATGCAACTAATTAGAATGTCATCCAACTGCCTTGCACGGCTTGAGGAAATCGCTTTAAAACCAAACACTCTGTCAACAGTGGAGTACATTGAGCTCCTCATTCACAATGAGAAAGAAGAAGGGAAACCGGGTTTTCAGGACCGTGTCCAAAACTTAATTGAGATGAAGAATCAGGCTGAAATAGTAGCTAAAATCGCCAAAGGAGAGAAACTGCTCCCTGACGAGAAGAGGAAATACAAAGGAAAAATGGAAAAGCTAATAAAATGTGCAAGTCAAATGAAGCAAACATCGTCAATTGTTAAAGCTTGGCACGCAGGACACTGACTCCTACAGTACTGATTCTGGAACAGGGCTTTGATTATTACAGTGATATGAAAGAACTGTTTACTGAAATACTGGTACTTTTGAACACACATAGAAATGCAATAGGGGTGCTTGTGTCAGAGTGATTCTCATGTCAACTAATTCAAACTCTTTCACGATCATCCAATTCTCCAGTACACACCAAGTGTTCATTTCAGCTATTTAATAATTTCAAGTGTCTTTAGAGACTAGCTTGCTTTGCTGTTAACAGCTGAGTTGAACAGATTGGGTACAACAATGGCAATGTAGCCTATGCTTAAAGTTATATAGTTGATCAAGTAAACTTAATTTTTAATTTGTACTTACAGTATAAAATGCAATTTATTGGTACAGCAAGAAGATGATTTTATGTATTGTTTTGGGTGAATCTAAAGATGCTTCAGTATTAGTGCAATGTGCATGATTTAAATAACTGATTAGATTTGTTTATGTATTTCTGTAATAGATAAAGAAGGCAGTTCTTCCATTATATCTATGCTGAGGGTGCTTTTTATTCAGTAGTCAGATTCTGGTTGTTCAGACCCCTCACAATCTGAGGCAGAGCTGTATTTACAAGAACGATATTTCTATAGGGTTGTGTTTCTCATTTCTTTTGGATGGATTATGAAGACCTTGCTTATATGTAACATGCATTGATCTATTGTGTTGCTGATGCACCACCCTTATGGCGGTTTTCCACAGTATGTTCTTCCAGTATTTTTGCAATTTTACCATGCATTTACCATGGTTATACTATGCATTTACAATAGTTTACCCTGGTTTGCCATGTTCTTTTAATATGCTTTACCATGCTGGTCTTTACAATGCTTACCTATTCTTTATGACATTGTGCTATGCTTCTTCTAGGGGGAGTTTTTATAAGGGCAGGGAAACCAAACAACTGATCTCTGGAGCATAAATGTTTCATCAGACCTGTGCTATATTTTGTATTGCTTATCAATGCCTTTACTTTGCTAAGTGAAGAGTTTAAATTGAATTGTGTTTCAATGCTGATTGCAACATAAAGTGGACAGATAACCTGGAAAATGTGTTTGTTTGTAAATTATTGGGATGGGAGTTAGAATGAGTGTCATGAGAAGCTCTTGTGAGCTGTGCATTCAGTTCAGAGTGATTCTCATGAGAAGCTCTTATGAGCTGTGCATTCAGATCAGAGTGATTCTCATGAGAAGCTCTTGTGAGCTGTGCATTCAGATCAGAGTGATTCTCATGAGAAGCTCTTGTGAGCTGTGCATTCAGATCAGAGTGATTCTCATGAGAAGCTCTTGTGTGCTGTGCATTCAGATCAGAATGATTCTCATGAGAAGTGCTTATGAGCTGTGCATTCAGATCAGAGTGATTCTCATGAGATGCTCTTGTGAGCTGTGCATTCAGATCAGAGTGATTCTCATGAGAAGCTCTTGTGAGCTGTGCATTCAGATCAGAGTGATTCTCATGAGAAGCTCTTGTGAGCTGTGCATTCAGATCAGAGTGATTCTCATGAGAAGCTCTTGTGAGCTGTGCATTCAGATCAGAGTGATTCTCATGAGAAGCTCTTGTGAGCTGTGCATTCAGATCAGAGTGATTCTCATGAGATGCTCTTGTGAGCTGTGCATTCAGATCAGAGTGATTCTCATGAGAAGTGCTTGTTGATCTGTGCATTCAGATTAGTGTGATTCTCATGAGATCCTCTTGTTGAGCTGTGCATTCAGATTAGAGTGATTCTCATGAGAAGCTCTTGTGGGCTATGCATTCAGATCAGAGTGATTCTCATGAGATGCTTTTGTGAGCTGTGCATTCAGATCAGAGTCATTCTCATGAGAAGTGCTTGTTGAGCTGTGCATTCAGATCAGAGTGATTCTCATGAGAAGTGCTTGTTGAGCTGTGTATTCAGATCAGAGTGATTCTCATGAGACGTGCTTGTGAGCTGCGCATTCAGATCAGAGTGATTCTCATGAGATCCTCTTGTTGAGCTGTGTATTCAGATCAGAGTGATTCTCATGAGAAGCTCTTGTGAGCTGTGTATTCAGATCAGAGTGATTCTCATGAGAAGCTCTTATGAGCTGTGCATTCAGATCAGAGTGATTCTCATGAGAAGCTCTTGTGAGCTGTGCATTCAGATCAGTGTGATTCTCATGAGAAGTGCTTGTTGAGCTGTGCATTCAGATCAGAGTGATTCTCATGAGAAGTGCTTGTTGAGCTGTGCATTCAGATCAGAGTGATTCTCATGAGAAGTGCTTGTTGGGCTGTGCATTCAGATTAGAGTGATTCTCATGAGAAGCTCTTGTGGGCTGTGCATTCAGATCAGAGTGATTCTCATGAGAAGCTCTTGTGGGCTGTGCATTCAGATCAGAGTGATTCTCATGAGATCCTCTTGTTGAGCTGTGCATTCAGATCAGAGTGATTCTCATGAGAAGTGCTTGTTGAGCTGTGCATTCAGATCAGAGTGATTCTCATGAGAAGTGCTTGTTGAGCTGTGTATTCAGATCAGAGTGATTCTCATGAGACGTGCTTGTGAGCTGTGCATTCAGATCAGAGTTATTCTCATGAGAAGTGCTTGTTGAGCTGTGTATTCAGATCAGAGTGATTCTCATGAGAAGTGCTTGTTGAGCTGTGCATTCAGATCAGAGTTATTCTCATGAGAAGTGCTTGTTGAGCTGTGCATTCAGATTAGTGTGATTCTCATGAGAAGTGCTTGTTGAGCTGTGCATTCAGATCAGAGTGATTCTCATGAGATGCTCTTGTGAGCTGTGCATTCAGATTAGTGTGATTCTCATGAGATGCTCTTGTTGAGCTGTTGTAACAAAGTGCCCGCCCCTGTGTATATTATCTGTTATGTGTTGCGTGTGGTGTGTTTAAATGTTGGTGTATAGACATTGGTACACGGGATATAAACGGGTCTGTGTAACACGAGTGTTTAAAAATGTATATGTGTATTTAGGCACGAGGATTGCACAGCACTTCACGTGCAAGTAAAATGTAGTAATATGTGAGCACGGGGAATTGCACTTTATTAATTCACGTGCTGGGATTCAAGTGAATAATTAATTGGTAATTGAATCCCAGCACAATAGTATATATAGATGCACGTTGTCACA
>NC_054579.1:2569578-2629578 GCF_017654505.1 Polyodon spathula | reverse complement strand
CAGCTTTGCACACAGTGTCGGAGTGATTTTGGCTCATTCTTCTTGGCAGATTTGCTCCAGGTTGTTCAGGTTGTTTGGACGACGCATGTGGACCGCAATTTTCAAACAGTGCCACAGATTCTCAATGGGATTGAGATCAGGACTTTGACTGGGCCACTGTAGGACATTCACTTTCTTATTCTTAAGCCACTCCAATGTTGCTTTGGCCTTGTGCTTGGGATCATTGTCCTGCTGAAAGGTGAATTTCCTCCAAAGCTTCAGTTTTTTAGCGGACGGAAGCAAATTCTCTTGCAGTATTTTCCTGTATTTTGCTCCATTCATTCTTCCTTCAATTGTGACAAGATTCCCAGACCCTGCTGATGAGAAGCATCCCCACAGCATGATGTTGCCACCACCATACTTCACTGTAGGTATGGTGTGTTTTGAGGCATGGGCGCCACACATAGCGCTTTGAGTTTTGGCCAAAAAGATCTATCTTGGTCTCATCTGACCACAAAACCTTTTCCCACATCGCAGCTGGGTCACTCTCATGCTTTCTGGCAAACTCCAGACGTGCTCTCAGATGGTACTTTTTGAGTAACGGTTTCTTTCTTGCCACTCTCCAATACAGGCCAGTGTTATGCAGAGCTCTTGATATGGTTGACTGGTGCACCATTCCTCCACTCCCAGCCACTGAACTCTGTAGCTCCTTCAAAGTGATTGTTGGCCTCTCTGTGGCTTCTCTCACAAGTCTCCTTCTTGTCTGAGTTTTGAGGGACAGCTTTTTCTTGGCAGTGCCTGGGTGGTGTGATGCAGCTTCCCCTTCCTGATTATTGATCCAACTGTACTCACTGGGATATCCAAACACTTGGATATTATTTTGTACCCTTTCCCTAATGTATGCATTTGTATTACAGAGTGAGTGCTGTTAGTGAAAGTGGTGATTTACAGGTTTATTCGTGCTCAATGGTGAAGTGGAGTCTGGGTTTAATTGCTGGTGGTTTAGCTACAGCTCCCAGAGGTTAGCCTTCTATAATGACAAGAACAGACAGCAACAAACAAAACACTTAACACTTACGGTAACCATAACGAAGGAACAGATTACATCATCACACCCCCTGTTATACCCTTACCTCACACCCAGGCGATAATTAGTTCAATCATGTCTCCTCCAATCCATGACTGACACATTGTTCAAACCTCATCACTTCGTGTGTTGTTGTTCAAACTCACTCAAACCTCATCATGTCATGTGCAGCAGTTCAAACTCACTCAAATTGCCAAGCTGCAATCACACCTTGCCACCTGCAGCAGTTTATCTATATGGTTGTATTTGAAATATTTGCAATTTCCAAAGGAACATAATCAAAAACACAAATCAAGATAAGATTTGTGTCAGCAGCAGTTTTTGATGCATAGTTCACCCACTAGTCTCTGTAAATTGCTTAAGATAAAGCATCTGCAAAATGACTAATTAATATAATAATAATAATAATAATAATAATAATAATAATAATAATAATAATAATAATAATAATAATAATAATTTGGACTCAATGAAATGTACAGTATGCTTGTTTTGAAAGGATTTTGAGGGGAAATGTTCTGTTTCTATACAGGGGTCAGGGATTAAGACAGTGTGTTTGTTTTATAATAATAAAATAAAAGGCAGGTAGAATGAGATCACTCAGAACTATCAGAGCAATACAAATGTATTGAAGAGTATAATGTATTGGGGGTATTTTTATATATAGTAGACATAGTTTGGTGTTTTACGCTTTTGTCGTTTGAAGGCTTCTGTAAAAATGTACCTGCTGTACATTTCAAAACAGATTTAACCATAAAACAGGTCTAATTATTACAGGTGAGAGAGTGCAGCCTGTATATTTTAAGTTAAAGGCATTCAAATTAGCAGGAGGCTAATAGCAGAAACACTATTCAAATCCTGCTTTAAAACAGATGTGCTTGGAGAGCAGCATATCAATCACTGTTTCATTATTCAAATTGTGCTGGAGAGTCCCTGTCTTGATAAACTATGCCTGGACACCACACTGCTCCTGGTGTGAGGTGCCTCCTCTTCTTTATCAAGTGTGTGTGTGTGATTGAAATTAGATTTGCTATAAAACACACACTGCCCAAATAGTTGTGACACAAGCAAATGCAATTGGTAAAGAAGCAATTCAACACAAACCTGCGCATGATTCATCTTTTCTGTTGTTAATGGGACGGGTAATACATAATTGAGTGATACATGTATTTCAGAACATTATCATTACTACACTGAAAAAGGCTTTGGCTCAAATGTTTGCCTGTTTGCCTTCGAATTCTGATTGAGCGCTTTGAAGTTTAAATAGTTTATCATTGTAAATTTGGTATTGTAAAGAATAATGCACACCCAAACAGTTTGGTTTTATTTTATTTATTACACATAGAAAAAGACAGTTGTTCTGGTGCTTTACTTTATTGTGATTTAAGAATATAAAATACATTATTATGAGAGAGAATCAGTTAATGAAACCTTCTGTTTTTTTTTCTAACAGGTCCCTAATGAGTTTACTGATCTTCAGCAGGGTCAATTAAAAAGGAACCAGTTAATGGAATGCCCAGCAACAGCTTACCCCTGACCTCTTCTCTGTTTAACAAGTTCATGGCATTCAAGATGAAGGAACAGTATAGAAACATAGCTATTTGCTATTCAAATTCCCTGCGCTCATTAACACACAGGGGAAGCACTTGTTTTAACATCCGTGAATTAAAAAGCATGGTCCATCAATCAAAGTTTCCACAGAGCACCAGAACAGGGTGCTTATGGGATTGTTTTGTATAAACCTTTCCACCGCCAAGCTAAACAGAGCACTGTCTCTCCTGTTTGTGAAGAACTGGTTTAGGCAGTGGTATCCAGGGTTATGGAGAATGGACCCGCACACACCCCTGTAGGCAGTCCACACCTCTTTTATTATTACACTGAGAATCTAGGGATCATACATAGCCCCATATATCAGCACAAACGTAAGTGTGACTGTAAAAGGATTTTGAAGGGCTTTAAAGATATTGACAGAGGGTTCTTGCCCAGGTTTATGTATAAGTATTTACAGGTTGCTCAATTACAATTACAGTAGGCAATGGATAGGCTACCAGCAACGATATTGCCTAACACAGTACAGCCATGGCCAAAAGTTTTGCATCATCCTATAGAATTAATTAATTTTGCTTCATAAAGTTCAGTGAAACCTGCTGACTAATATACTTAATGAAAAACTGACACAAATAAAAAATTACATTTTGAAATCATACATGAAATACTGTGCTACTATTATGGCTTCCGGCAATATCATTTTGTAGTTTCTCTGATTACATACTGTTAAATAAAATATCTAAATTATGTTCATATAGTTTTATTTTGAATTATGTCTCAATCCTAAAATTGCAGGTGATGCAGAACTTTTGGCCATAGCTATATATCTTCACACAATTTAAAGACACAAAGGTTGCTATCACAGGCTGTATATAAGAACATAAGAAAGTTTACAAACGAGAGGAGGCCATTCGGCCCATCTTGCTCTTTTGGTTGTTAGTAGCTTATTGATCCCAGAATCTCATCAAGCAGCTTCTTGAAGGATCCCAGGGTGTCAGCTTCAACAACATTACTGGGGAGTTGATTCCAGACCCTCACGATTCTCTGTGTAAAAAAGTGCCTCCTATTTTCTGTTCTGAATGCCCCTTTGTCTAATCTCCATTTGTGACTCCTGGTCCTTGTTTCTTTTTTCAGGCTGAAAAAGTCCCTTGGGTCGACACTGTCAATACCTTTTAGAATTTTGAATGCTTGAATTAGGTCGCCACGTAGTCTTCTTTGTTCAAGACTGAACAGATTCAATTCTTTTTGCCTGTCTGCATATGACATGCCTTTTAAGCCCGGAATAATTCTGGTCGCTCTTCTTTGCACTCTTTCTAGAGCAGCAATATCTTTTTTATAGCGAGTTGACCAGAACTGAACACAATATTCAAGATGAGGTCTTACTAATGCATTGTACAGTTTTAACATTACTTCCCTTGATTTAAATTCAACACTTTTCACAATGTATCCAAGCATCTTATTAGCATGGCCTACTAATGTTGACCAATGAACTCTCTTTATACTTTTGGCATACATAACTAAAGATTCAAAAGCTGCCCAGCTTCTCCCTGCTGAACAAGGGCAGCCCATCCTGTGAATGCTTCAGAGCCCGGGACACAGTGTGTCCCCTCGCCCCCCTAGCCCATCCTGAGACTGCTTCAGAGCCCGGGTCACAGTGTGTCCCCTCACCGCCTCACAGGGGCCAATCCACTGGGCCTGCCTCATGTTCAATCAGGGTTAGAGAATCCTTTGCCAGCTGAACAGCATCCCTCAGCGGCACTGACTGGAAGTGCCAAATACAGGTGTTTATTTTATTTTATTTTTTTTGCTGCTTTGCTAATGACGTTTCCTAAATGACAAATACATGCATGAAATTAACTACTTTTCCAGTAGAAACACGTGGCAAAGGTATTGTTCTCAGTTTTTAGACAGTTTTGTTGGAATAAACAAGATTTTATAATTGAGTGTAAGGAATGAATGACATGGTAAAACACAGACATTGCAGCTTCTGCATTTCAGTGCACCAAACTGCTTGGAGATCACTTTCAATTTCTATGAACACGTTTATCGACTATGCAAATTTAGAGTGCTTGCACTTAAACACATCAAATATCAGTAAACAGGTTCAAGCGAGTGAAGGAAACAACACACATATACAACCAATCATTTGTATTGTTTCCTGTTATTGGTTTCTCATAAGTTGAAAAGTTTCAACAAGCATTTTTAGGAAACACATACTTCATAAAAGCAGAAGCTTTAATGTGTGTAAAGAATTCACCTAGTTAAAAACGATAAGCTCTATGAATCAAAATGATACAAAATTAGAAGGGGAGACACCTGCTTGAGCCTGGTGAGCAAGGATACTTCCGTGCCATCTGATCCAAAACATCAACCCCATATTTTGTTGTGTAGTAAAACTCCACGGTCTCAGGTATTGATTTTCACTAGTCCCGAGGCTAATCGACTGACCAAAACAGCACAGCTGGCAAGCAGGCGCCAGCCTTCAAAAGGCTGATTGAAAACAATAGACTGTCAGTCATTCGCTCGGGCAGAGAGTAGAGACTAATCTGATTACAGCTAAACACACTGAGGACTGGTAAATACAAATAATAAAGTGGAATACCGTTCTGTATAATCACAATACAATTGTTTTCTGTGTGGCCGTCAATGTGACTGCTCCCGGGGCTTTTAGGTATAATGTAATATATCTCCTTTATTTCTGCACTGCCACGTTTCATGCTTTGTGAGAATGTTTAATACATACAGATAGAAAGGTATGTCAAAGCGCAGCCCCATATGTGCTACATGACTGGAGAAAATGACATTTTAAAACCAAAAAGCACCAAAATGACCACCGCGGGGCTTCTAGTGTTAAATAACGTACCTGTCATTTTATTTTCCTTGTTACATCATGAATTGTTACATACACTGATAACTTTAAACTCTTGCTTCAAAGCACTTTTAAAAATGGCCGTTCCAGTGCCCTGAAGTTTATGATCTGTCCTCTGAATCACTGCAGGAAGAGCGATAAAAAAATAAATAACAAGGGCTCTGGCTTTTCTGTTCCGTACCACATCATGGATCATTCTTACTGTGTCACTGTTTGACAATGTGGGCAACAATCCTTACACTAGCTGTGCACTAGAGCAGCCATGTTGACAAGAGCTTTGAAACAGAGTGTGATAGGGACCTGTCGCCTTTGGGAAAGCAGCTGCGATGCGCGGCGGGAGACGCGTTGCTAGGCAACAAGCTGAGCAGTGGGCCTGCCCCGCCCTGAGCTGATAGGGTGGTCCTAATTCCCTAATTAAACTACTTGAAAAAAAAAAAAAACACGTGCGAGTCATTCACATACAATTAATAATGGTAATCCATGGAAACGTATTCAAATTCTCTCCCCTAATATTGCCAGGGAGGGACTTGATGTAAAAACCCTATTTACTTAAAGGTGCTAACTTTCCTAAGTCTCTCAGCAAGTGTTAATTTTACCTATTATTGAAACCAGACTGTGTCTGTCTAAATCACAATATAAATAGAGCAGACCACAAGTAGTGCTGTGTGAGAAACATGATAAACACGTATATCTGCTTTCAGCTACTGTATTTATTTTTTTCCTGGATAAAGGGTTGCCCGTGTTCCACAGAACACTACAAATAAAATGTAAAATATAGGCTACATAGGATGTATTTCTTTGGTTTTGTGGATTAAGGTCAATATTTTAACATATGGTGTTATAATACTATACATAATGACATGATTCGGAAAATGCAACTTACCAAAAGATGACTGCACGTGAACTGTATTACATAATAATTTCCTTTATTCCAATTCCAAACGTGTTGCTTTCTCAATGCAAGATGCATTGCAGGAATAGACAGTGCTGTATACAATCCCACGATGCACTGTATTTTTTCTATTATGATGTTGTACTGCCGAAACAGCCAAGAGACAGTTGTGCTCGTTTAACACATGAATTACACTGAATTATTTCGGCTCTGGAAACATTAGCATTTTTGTCATGGAAAAGACAACAGTGACAACAGACAATTGTGACTGGCCTGTGCATCACGTCAAAATAGATGGATAAGCAGCTGGAAGGTTAAAGTTTCATAAAAGAAAAATAAATAAATTAACCACACACTTGCAATCCCTTTCAAAGAAACACATTTATATTTAGCGAGTGTTCGGGTAGTGGAGTACTTTCAAAATTGGAGAGCTGCCACGTGGCTGTCTACGTGAGCATATGCAGTCTGCTGTCTTACAATATTACTACGACAAGAATTTTTTGAGAAATCTTGATATTTTTGTGTTTTAATTTGAGAACAACTGCAGATATATTTGCCTTGGCATCAGAAATTTGGACAGTTTAATTGAAAACAGCATTGCCTGTTTCAAGCTAAAAATAAAACACTACATGGACAAGCAGCTGTTTCTGACAAAACCACGGTGTCGCTGGACAAACAAACCTGTCAAATTTGGGATCAAGTTTTGGCTGGCAGCAGGCCCTACCCCTACCTGTGCAAAGATGCTGTCTTTCAGGATAATGACCTTGTAGTGTGTAGTGTGTAACAATAATTCCATGGAAAACAGTATTTAGAATGAAACACGCCGTGGCGTGGCTTTATTTGGAAAAAGAAACAAACGCACGGTTTGTGTGAACAAAAACAAGAGAAAAGCCTAACCCCTGTTTTTTGGGTCTAACTAAACTGTAGCGTCCCTCTCTAAATGGGGGCAGGCTACTCCTGTTTACCCCGATTTATACACACAAGCAATTTATTCAGTTTTCCTTACTTTCATTTCTTCATAAAAACCCCACTCCACTCACGCTCTCAGCAACTCCTCCTCACGTTCCCCCTCGCACCTTCTCATCCTCACCACTCTTTTAACTCTCAGGCAATCACAGGATTACACAATGAAGTCATATTATTAAATCAAACAATTAACCTACATTAGGGATAACCCTGACATCTGCATTTTACATTCATTTATTACCTTTACTTTTAAACATTTTACATTATGCCCACACTTTGTTTGCCTCCAGTTGGGTTATGTTGTCTTTTCACATGCTATCACTTTTGTTTGTTTTATTTTGCACATCTCTTCACAGATTCATGCAAGCCTTTACCCAGGTAGAGTGTGCATTCTGTACCCCCACTGCCCCACAGCTGCCCTAGTTTGATCTGGAATGTACACTCCCTCACACAGGAGCAAAAATAAACAAGAAACAATGACAGGCAAACATTAATAACACATGCTTTACAGTTTAATTAGCTTAATATGACATTTCAAACTTGTAATGATGTTTGCAATTGCTCTGAGTGCTGAATCTTCAATAATGAGTTTCATTGATATGTTTGTATTGCCTGATTGAGGTGCTTGTAGCTGTTTAAAATTGACAGCACGCATCCATGTTGCCATCTCTCCTGGCTTCTCTATTCAAACATCTTCATAATTAAAGGACAGAAACATCTAATTAGAAGCTACTTGCTCTACAATGGAACGTGTTTACTGTTGAGTTCATGGAGTGGAGCTCAGTGCTGTACAGCAACCCCCATTGAATGGAAACTGATCACAAGACAAGACACCCACATGAGACAGGTAGAGCAAAGGCTGTATGAAGCTACTGGGGGTAAAAAAGGAAAAGCATACTGGCATTATATAACAATTAAATGTAATATTATTGAAACAGGATTCAAATGGGACAATGGCTACTGCTGGGAAATAGGAAACTAACACAATCATTAAAATGGTAAAAACCATCTGGAAGGCTTTCTTCTTCATGGGATGGATCTCGTCTCTCCCCGGTGCAGACCTCCTCAGGACCCTCAGGATGGAGATGCTACAGAAAATCATGACAATAAACAAGGCAGAGCTGTAACCTGAGACAACATATGCACTCAATTCAGAGGTTAATATATTTAGAGAGATGGAGATGGCAACAGTAATAGCCCAAGCCACAGCAGAGCACAGCACTCTATAGGTGAGTGACTTGAACCCCAGGTAGGTGACTGGATGCACCACCGCCATGTAACGCTCCACACAGATACAACAAAGGAACAGAGGACCTCCTATCAGATTAAAACTATAGACAATATCTGTTACTGAGTAAACAATTGTATTCTTCAGAAAGTAAATATTAAATATATCAAGGGGTGTATTGAGGCAAAACAAAGCATCCATGACAGTCAGGTTCAGTATGAACACCTCAGAAGAGGAGAGGGCAGTTTGTTTCCTCAGTAAAATCCACAGCACTGTCACATTGGCTGGCAAACCCAGAATGGCACTTAGAACATCCATAGCTATCAAGAATTGCATCCCAGCCAGATTATCTTTACATTCCAGTTCAAAAATGGTACTAAGAGTCATGGTGTTGCTACGGACCATGGTAGAGTTTGTGTAGAAATAATCCATTGTGTATTGAATGCCTCAACAAGGAACTGGGTTTCACTGGTAGAGAGTATCTGGTGAGAGAAAGATTAAAGATTAACAGAACCCTTATAAGATCGTACTGCAGTGTAACACTGTTGAGTGGGTCATAGTGACATAGTTCAATGTATTGCATTGTTTTATTTATGTTATTACTTTTCTATATTACTAATTTGCACATATTTGCTGTTTTATATGTTTGCTGTTTACTGTAATTAATAGATTAATTACAGAGCAACCTTTAGATATACAAGTACACTTTGTGTTTGACAGTCCTTTTAAATCATCCAGTAAATATGGTTTTAAAATTGTTAAAATGATAAAATAGTGAATAGAAACAGGGTAGCATTGGAAAACAAACCCATGTTTTCCACTATATCATAAAACATAAGATATCATTCGTGTATCATCATCATAAAAGCAGAGTAAAACTAAAACTCAGTGTGTCTTAGCATGGGAGACACATGAAAAAACTTTACTGTTAATCCCAATGCATCGTTATCCATGTTAGTCTGGTAAATGAAAGCAGGTATCTCATTATTCATAATGTTTCTTTTTTGTTAGCTGAGATAAAGAGCATCCTGTGGAAGCAGGCAAAACACAATCAACAACATTCAAGTAACATGCGTTTAAGATGGAGAGAAATTGCCTCTAGACTCTTGATGTATTTTAAACAGTGCACTAAACAGGATCTATAAGCCACACATTCTCTCTTACCACAGTGTTGTGATGTTGTCAGCAGGCAGATGTTCTCTAATATCTTCCACTGTGGTGCACCAATGAGTTAAACCCTCTCTGTAGATATTAGAAACAGAACATGAGCACAGGTACAGAACTGAATCTAACTAGCAGGGTAAACCACACCCTCATATAGATATGACCAATTAGCTGATTTTCACATCAGCCAATCACAAAACAGGGGAGAGAGAATGTGAGTTTTTGCATTTTGACAAAGTTATCTATTCTAATGTGTTACCAAAATTATTCCTTCAGCCAGGACAGCAGCTTCAAACCCTCTCACTCAGGACTCCACTGATAACTACTTTACTAAATCCTCTACACACTGTGCTTTAGAGCTCAAGACTCACTGATAACTACTTTACTAAATCTTCTACACACTGTGCTTTAGAGCTCAAGACTCACTGATAACTACTTTACTAAATCTTCTACACACTGTGCTTTAGAGCTCAAGACTCACTGATAACTACTTTACTAAATCCTCTACACACTGTGCTTTCTTGTGTTACTCTGCTACACCCCTGCTTTTGACTTCATTTTTAAAATGATATTATCTATCGTTTGGTCAGAGGATCACTTAGCTCAAGGGTAGACAACCTTGATCCTTCCAGCCCATTTCAATGCAAGGCTTTGTTCCAATCAGGTCCTTATATTTAACTGAACCTCAGTCTTGTGTTAAAGTTGTAGCTAACAAACAATTGGGCTTGCAGATATTCACTTTAGAGGGGT
This sequence comes from Polyodon spathula, assembly GCF_017654505.1. Classification (NCBI taxonomy): domain Eukaryota; kingdom Metazoa; phylum Chordata; class Actinopteri; order Acipenseriformes; family Polyodontidae; genus Polyodon; species Polyodon spathula. The sequence goes on along the minus strand of NC_054579.1, from coordinate 2,619,095 downwards.
TTTGTTGGCAGGTTGTGGCACATGAAAGCAGCAGCTGCATTTCTTATGTTTAACTGCAGAATGTCTGGCCGAGAGACTCAGATTGTTCTCACTGTGTTTAAGCCCTGCTCTTACAGTATAAATAGTAATGTATCATTTAATAATGAATGTGGGGAAGCACTGCAGTGTTAAGAATGTGTATTGTGTTGCATGTCTGATGTGTACCTTGTGATGCGTTTCCTTTATATATGGGGACAGGTAATCAGTGATTGCAGAGGAAGCTGAACTGTGTGCACTACTGGGCTGTAATGATCTGTAATGTATATGAATTCTGCTCCCTTGCATTTTTACCATTTTTTTCTGATACTTAGAGTTTGTCTGAATATTCAAGTATTGCTTCTACCTGAACCTCATTTGCAAAATGTGGGATTGCAGTGTTGCACATCATCTATACTGCTGTGTTAATATTATTATCGTTGTTTTTTTGCGTGTTTGTAACTGGACATGCAAGTTTGCACAGTGCTTCCAATTCCGGACTGCATTTTTTGTCTGTTTTGTGCAATTGTGTGTATTTTTTTTCTCTCTCTCTCTCTGAACTGCTTGTAATTAATCCTGACTTTAGACTAAACTAATCCAGCTTGTAGATTCAATTTAGATGTATTGGCTTTTCATTTGATAAAACTTTCATTTTTGATACAATTCTTTTAAAATGTGCAAAACTTTCCTGTCCTGTTACTCCCACAACTCTTACAGGTGGTGAGAGATTCCTGTTCCTGTTTCCTTTATGTCGTGCTTGCACAGTGTCTCCCAGCTCAGCCGCGGAAGACTGTAACTCCTTTAGAGTTGCCATAGGCCTCTTGGTGGCCTCCCTGACTAGTGCCCTTCTCGCCCAGATACTCAGTTCTTGAGGACAGCCTGTTCTAGACAGATTCACAGTTGTGCCATATTCTCTCCATTTTTTAATAATGGACTTACTCTGCTCTGCAGGATATTCAATGCCTTGAAAATGTTCTTATATCCTACCCCTGATTGGTGCTTTTGAAGAACCTTATTCCGGATATGCTTTGAATGTTCCTTCGTCTTCATAATGTAGTTTTTGTTAGGAAATGTACTAACCAACTGTGGGACCTCCCAGAGACAGGTGTATTTAACCTGAAATCATGTGAAACTTGATAAAATTTATTTTATCAGTACCGAGTCAAAACAAAGAATACGTGGCTATTCGGGTCTAAAATTCTAACTGTGAAAAAGTAAGCAGCAGGTTGGAACGAGGTGGCTGTGCTAGATCACTGTGGAACTGATTTAGTTTCTGAAAGCAGTTTATTTTATGTTCTGTTTAATGTGTCATTCTGAAGATAAATAGGGGATTTTCTCCAAAGACACGTTAAGATAGGCAAAACAATTACTTCCATCTGCATGTACAGTTTCTTTGGGAAATATTTTGAAACAATCAATCACCAAAAATATAATTTGCTTTTCTCGCTTTGTCGTCCATTTCTACTATTTTACCTCTAATGCTAAAAACTAGATTTTAGCAACCTAAATCAAAACAATGCATCACAAATTTTGTCCCACCCCCTACTGCGCAGTACAGGTCACAGAAAAGCAGTACAGATGCACCGATAGGCTGATTAAACAAATAAACAAAGGCGTCATGTGACGTTACCAGCAATGGTAACACACAGAGGACACATACAGCAAGCTGTACAAAAGACAAAATAAAGCACAGTACAAAAACTACAAATAAAAGGTGCCACACAGGGCGAACGCTAGCCTTATGAATGAGGCGTCACACTCCAGGAACCTGCTACACTACTTAACACTCTCTGTACATTACTTGGGATCACTATCCCCTAAACTAACCTACTGATAAGCCGATATTCATAAGACGATTCCTGCTGCTTCATACGGCCTTGGCAGGGCATTGCCTTCACAAGCACCGTTTGCAGTTTCAGGGTTGCGTAGCTGTCGATCCTGCAGAGTGGACGCTCTCCTCCTGAGTATACTCAGCTCCCCTCTGTAGCATGGCGTTGCAGTCACCCAGGGCGATCTCCACCTGGTATTTTTATGCTGACGGACATGCAGTCGAGACCCGCCCACCTCCTGATTGATGAGCGGCACAGCCAATCACTTGCTGGCCTTCTCTTCAACCAAGCCTAGCAGGCAGCAAATCTCAATCGAGCGCCTGTCTGTAAACAATAATTTATTCACACAAATCAACTCCAAAAACACACACAATCAACCCAATTTCCACATACAAATTATACCAACACTAATTCCTAATTCCACTAATCACCCTGCCACACCCTCACATACATTAAATCTTGCATAACAAAGTAACAATTACAGAATTTAGAAAATGGCAATTTGATAGTGTATTCAAGTTTCAGTTTCAACTGTAAGTGTAAAGATGTACTGTACCTACAATACTGTCAGTATTTGTCATGCTAATACGATGGCATGTTTTGATTGCTAACGTGCTGATTTTAGTTTCATTGAACATTTCTGATCTCTCATTGCATAAAATTATATGTTTCTAATAAGGAGATCCAGCTCACAGAGGACTCTGTCAATGAGAGCAGCGGTCTGCTGATGCTGAGCTGTAGTGCTGTTGGGCTCTCCTCTCGAGATGTGACCCTATCCTGGGATTCCTTCCCTCCTGGACTCCCCTCCTCCACACAGCAGTGGCCAGCCACAGAAAACCAGGACGGCAGCTACAGCACCAGCTTAAACCTGCAGGTTAATGAGGCACTGAGATCATCTGTGTACTAAACCACTCCTCCCTGCCACAGCCCAGCAGGAAAGGAATGAGAAAACCATTCAACAAAAAAAAACAAGCATGTTTTATTATTATTACTATTCCTTTTATTCTAAAAAATAAACGTGAATTAGTGTTCATGAATGAGAGATAATGGCACTGGCTAAACCCTTAGTCCTGGCCTAAACATCCCCTACCATTGCTAAATTAAATCCTGTGAGTCTGTGCATTACCATGCTCTCTCTCAATTTAAATCCTATGAGTCTGTACATTACCATGCTCTCTCTCAATTTAAATCCTATGAGTCTGTACATTACCATGCTCTCTCTCAATTTAAATCCTGTGAGTCTGTACATTACCATGCTCTCTCTCAATTTAAATCCTGCGAGTCTGTACATTACCATGCTCTCTCTCAATTTAAATCATGTGAGTCTGTAGATTACCATGCTCTCTCTCAATTTAAACCCTATGAGTCTGTAGATTACCATGCTCTCTCTCAATTTAAATCCTGTGAGTCTGTACATTACCATGCTCTCTCTCAATTTAAATCCTGTGAGTCTGTATATTTCCCTGCTCTCTCTCAATTTAAATTCCCTGCTCTCTCTGTCTTTAAGGATCTCTGTTTGTGGAGTATGCAGTGCATCACTTCCTGCTGCAGTCATCGCCCTTTTGATTATTGGACTGCTGTTCAAGGTCTACAAGTCTAGGAAACATGACCCAGGTATGAAGCTCCTGACATGCTGACACTATTTGTCATGTAAAACATGCATGAATTACATGCATGCATTACTCTCAGGAGTGCATTCATGGAATAGTACAGACCAGGAACTTCATTTATTCAGTTAATAACAGTAATACAAATAATGTAACCCCTGCTTTAGAGCAGTCATGACTGCTTGCACTGCTCTCACACCTCCCTCTCCCTTAGCTGCTTACCTTTCTCCTGAGGAAATTCATTTGTATTCACAATAACTCTGGAATTATCTAAGGATGACTGAAGTCTTTAAAATCTTAGAAGGGGTTGACAGTGTAAACACTAACTAATACTTCAAGAGCAGCACAGAAACCAGTACCAGAGGACACAGTGTGGACATTAAGTGGAGATAGACTTAGGACAGAGAGTAAGGGACACATCTTTACACAAAGAGTGGTGAGGGGATGGAATGGTCTACCTAGTCATGTTGTTAAGTTTGAATATTTTAAGACTCAACTTGACAGAGATCTGTCAGCTCACTGAACCGGACACGCATAGATGGGCCTAATGGCCTCGTAAATGTTCTAATGTTCTTATATGTCTACCAAGGAAGTATCCACCTCCGTCCTCCACATTCTACCCTAGTACCTGTCTGTCTCCAACTACGAATACGAGGACTTTGAACACTCCCAGTTAATACACTATTTTTTGGTGATCATGAAAGGTGCATCTAGTCAGAGCGTTGAAAGGCGAGAGTTTGAGCACATCTCAGCGCTGACCTTCGTATTGACTCCAAGGACTCACACAGAGACTATTGTCCTGAATTGTGTGTGACTTTAAAATAACTTTACTGTGTTTTTACAGGCACCCAAGAAATAAAAATGGAAATGGGAGACAAATGGAACAGATTTCTGAAACCAACGCAGCTGCAGACTGCAGAAGAGTGATGTGCTGGACCATATCAACTTACTGAGCCTTTCACCAGCCACAAGCAATTAATAGTAGAGACTGGTCTGTCTATCTCAGTAGCGAAGACATACTGTGACTCGATATACAATACAAAAGCAAAAGGCTAAGATGATAAATAATGCACATGTAGTTTCAAGAAGTAGAACAGTGTTGTGTACCTCCTAAGTATGTGGACTGATAGTTGTTCATTTATTGAAGATGAGTTCAGTTTGAAGGGAATACTTTTGTTTCAGTTCAGTCCTGTGTATAGGCATCATTTTTTCCTGCTGTATATAAAAATTCAATATGTACAGATTTAAATATCAATTTAAAGCATGTTTTGGAGCTCTGAAAAACAGAAACAATAATAATTTATTACATACATAATCAGTATTTTCAGATATGTCGATAATCTTGTAAAAATGTTTTCATGGTTATCAATGCAATGCAATAGATGGGATTTTGCAATTTAAAATTAAAAAGACCAATACAGAGAAATAATCGTTCTGAATTTCTTTCTTTTTTCATTTGAAAATAATATTGCATCACCTAGAGTAGTTCCTTATTCTGCTGTTAGGTGTCCTTGTATCACACTAATATGGTGCTGTGCCAGGCTGGGTTTAACAAATAAGAAATATAAGAATGTGTCCTGATATTCACTCGAGACTGGAGGACTGTACTGCACAACCTAGTAGCTTAATAACCCAGTCACCGGAGGACCTGTAATACTAGAACACAGTGAAACAAAAACACACGTCTTTACTTAGGGTTTAAATGATATGATCCGAAAAAACAAATCCAGACAATGCACAGACAACATCTCTTCTATTGTTTTAAACAAAGAGAAAAAGGGAAACAAAACTAGGCTTGTAGCCCTGTAAGAAAGCAAAGACACCCTTGGAGCCCTTCACACTTTTGCGGGTAATGAGGTTTCTTGCCTCTACGCTGGTCTGAACAAAAGAAACCAAAATAAAAAGTATTTTATAATTTTCAAAAAAGCTTTTTTCATGTTATTGCAAAGCCAAATGAGAGCATGCTCGCTGCAGAGTTAGTTGTGGTTGGCTCTGTGGTGTTTCTCTTACAGGCAGGACTTCCTGAGTGACTAAAACAAGCAGCTGCTGCTCAGACTCACAGCCAGCACTGAAGGATCATATCATCATCATCATCATGCTGAGGTACTGAAAGAGGCTGCAGCTCGCTACACTGGAGGATCAGATCATCATCATCACGCTGAGGTACTGAAAGAGGCTGCAGCTAGCAGCACTGGAGGATCATATCATCATCATCACGCTGAGGTACTGAAAGAGGCTGCAGCTAGCAGCACTGGAGCATCATATCATCATCATCATCATCACGCTGAGGTACTGAAAGAGGCTGCAGCTGCAGCACTGGAGCATCATATCATCATCATCACGCTGAGGTACTGGAGGCTGCAGCTCTGAAAGAGGCTGCAGCTAGCAGCACTGGAGCATCATATCATCATCATCACGCTGAGGTACTGAAAGAGGCTGCAGCTAGCAGCACTGGAGGATCATATCATCATCATCACGCTGAGGTACTGAAAGAGGCTGCAGCTAGCAGCACTGGAGGATCATATCATCATCATCACGCTGAGGTACTGAAAGAGGCTGCAGCTAGCAGCACTGGAGGATCATATCATCATCATCACGCTGAGGTACTGAAAGAGGCTGCAGCTAGCAGCACTGGAGCATCATATCATCATCATCACGCTGAGGTACTGAAAGAGGCTGCAGCTAGCAGCACTGGAGGATCATATCATCATCATCACGCTGAGGTACTGACAGAGGCTGCAGCTAGCAGCACTGGAGCATCATATCATCATCATCACGCTGAGGTACTGAAAGAGGCTGCAGCTAGCAGCACTGGAGGATCATATCATCATCATCACGCTGAGGTACTGAAAGAGGCTGCAGCTAGCAGCACTGGAGGATCATATCATCATCATCACGCTGAGGTACTGAAAGAGGCTGCAGCTAGCAGCACTGGAGCATCATATCATCATCATCACGCTGAGGTACTGAAAGAGGCTGCAGCTAGCAGCACTGGAGCATCATATCATCATCATCACGCTGAGGTACTGAAAGAGGCTGCAGCTAGCAGCACTGGAGGATCATATCATCATCATCACGCTGAGGTACTGAAAGAGGCTGCAGCTAGCAGCACTGGAGCATCATATCATCATCATCACGCTGAGGTACTGAAAGAGGCTGCAGCTAGCAGCACTGGAGGATCATATCATCATCATCACGCTGAGGTACTGAAAGAGGCTGCAGCTAGCAGCACTGGAGCATCATATCATCATCATCACGCTGAGGTACTGAAAGAGGCTGCAGCTAGCAGCACTGGAGGATCATATCATCATCATCACGCTGAGGTACTGAAAGAGGCTGCAGCTAGCAGCACTGGAGCATCATATCATCATCATCACGCTGAGGTACTGAAAGAGGCTGCAGCTAGCAGCACTGGAGCATCATATCATCATCATCACGCTGAGGTACTGAAAGAGGCTGCAGCTAGCAGCACTGGAGGATCATATCATCATCATCATCATCACGCTGAGGTACTGAAAGAGGCTGCAGCTAGTAGCACTGGAGGATCAGATCATCATCATCACGCTGAGGTACTGAAAGAGGCTGCAGCTAGCAGCACTGGAGCATCATATCATCATCATCACGCTGAGGTACTGAAAGAGGCTGCAGCTAGCAGCACTGGAGCATCATATCATCATCATCATGCTGAGGTACTGAAAGAGGCTGCAGCTAGCAGCACTGGAGGATCATATCATCATCATCACGCTGAGGTACTGACAGAGGCTGCAGCTCGCAGCACTGGAGGATCATATCATCATCATCACGCTGAGGTACTGAAAGAGGCTGCAGCTAGCAGCACTGGAGCATCATATCATCATCATCACGCTGAGGTACTGAAAGAGGCTGCAGCTAGCAGCACTGGAGCATCATATCATCATCATCATCATCATCATCACGCTGAGGTACTGAAAGAGGCTGCAGCTAGCAGCACTGGAGCATCATATCATCATCATCACGCTGAGATACTGAAAGAGGCTGCAGCTCGCACAGCAATTCAAGGCATCGTACCTGTTGTGCACTTTCTGTTGTTATATATGTTTCAAATGAACAGTTCTGAGAGAAACACATGTATAGTAATCATGCTATATGGTACTACACTTAAAGAAATATCTGTTTGTATGTAATGCTTTCAGTTAAGGTTGCACTTGCTCGGTCATTTCACCTGGAAATTGTCCCTATCTCTCAATGGCTTCTTTCCTGTCATTAATCAAATGTATTGGAAATATCATATGCGAGTAAAATGTATTTATAATGTTAAACAAGTTTGCTTGAGGTGACTTTGGCATGAGTAGAGTTTAAAATTAACCAATTAACCACTCGTGATTCCTCCAGCAATATCCCGGCTCTGCCACGGCCCACTGTGGAGTCGACTCCACAGGTTTGTCTAGACCCACCTGCTCAGTGAGATCAGCCCAAAAAAAGAATAAATACAAAAAATCAGTTTTCCTGTTCTACCACAGCTTTGCTGTTGTGTGTGTGTGTTTGTTACTGCTCTTGCAAGTCCCAAGCAGTACATTCTCTCTCCTGTACCGTAGCTCTTCAGCCTGTGCTCCAGCCCGGCATGCGCTGCGCTCTGCCCCGGTTGTGTGTGACTGCTAAGCGCCTGCCCAGTACCCTCGGTGCCTCAGTGCCCTCGGTTTGGTACTGCAGCCAGAGGAAACACCTTCACTTCTCTACAACTACAGAGTAGAGAGAGCCGTATTCCAATAGCCTTGGTAGGGTTATTCTCGATGAGAATTATTGAGAAGCACTCAAACAAAAGAGACGGCATAAAAAACACAAAAAAAATAAACAGTACATAAAACTGTCAGAAAGCGATACGTGAAAAGAAAATATATTTTAAAAAATGGTGAAAGAAACACTCCAGACTCTTCAAATACAAAAAGACAAATTAGTACCAGCCACTGTTTAAACAAATGAAAAGGAATACATATCTATAAAAACAGTACCTCCAGACGGCAAAACTCCAAACACAAACGTCCGTCTTGAATATAAAAAAAGAGGTACAGCTAAAATTATATAAATAAATAAATAGAAATACCTCAGTGAATGAATTTGCACTGGGCGAGGCGGTGTAGCCAACTTACCAAACAGCAGCTAACTATATCTGCTGCTTCCACAGAGGAGCACTTACACACACACACACACACACACACACACACACACACACACACACACACACACACACACACACACACACACACACACACACACACACACACACACACACACACACACACACACACACACACACACACACACACACACACACACACACACACACACACACACACACACACACACACACACACACACACACACACACACACACACACACACACACACACACACACACACACACACACCACACACACACACACACACACACACACACACACACACACACACACACACACACACACACACACACACACACACACACACACACACACACACACACACACACACACACACACACACACACACACACACACACACACACACACACACACACACACACACACACACACACACACACACACACACACACACACACACACACACACACACACACACACACACACACACACACACACACACACACACACACACACACACACACACACACACACACACACACACACACACACACACACACACACACACACACACACACACACTCACACACACACACACACACACACACACACACACACACACACACACACACACACACACACACACACACACACACACACACACACACACACACACACACACACACACACACACACACACACACACACACACACACACACACACACACACACACACACACACACTCACACACACACACACACACACACACACACACACACACACACACACACACACACACCACACACACACCACACACACACACACACACACACACACACACACACACACACACACACACATACACACACTATATATATATATATATATATATATATATATATATATATATATATATATATATATATATATTATTGAGCAATAATATAGCGAACTAGTGCTCACCATTCGGGGAGTGGTCCAGTGTTACAGGGTGGACCTACAATTTGGTTTGCTCACATTTCTGTTCATTTACCTGCCACTTGCAGGTGCTGAAAGGACTGACAAAAGCACACTACAAACAAAACCAAGAAATTCAAATACCATTGTTGATGAAACAAAAAAATAAAACTGCGCGCTTGTGGGGCGTCTGAAATACCATCTGCCTCCATGTGCATCAGTGACTCACTCACACTAACCCTGTTACAGGTAGAAAACTAGCAAGTAGGGCTGACTAATAACGACTCCTTCCTGCAACTAAATCGCTGCTTGCTAATGGAATACCGTAGAGTGCTAGTCCCCTTCGCATGCTTTAAAACAGGACCCTATATATAAAAAAAGCAGCCACAAGATGAGTTCTACACAGTGACAGTTTTGCAGGCACTTCAGTTATCCAAGTGTTTATTTATAAGAACATAAGGATATCCTCTCTGTAGCGAGGTGACCAGAACCGAACACAATATTCTGGATGAGGTCTTACTAATGCATTATAAAGTTTTAACATTACTTCCCTTGATTTAAATTCAACACTTTTCTTTATATATCTGAGCATTTTGTTGGTCTTTTTATAGCTTCCCCACGCTGTCTAGATGAAGACATTTCTGCTCCTTTCGTTCTCACTCCGCCATTGAAAGGTCCCTTGAGGTTTGCTGCATCAACAATATGTCCGTTTATAGTTGTGTAACCCCATTGATCTGCATTGTAACTCACACACTCATTTCAATAACATGTATCTCTGCATTTAGAGATTCAGTGGCTAAATTTGGGGCAGTGGGGGCTTGTCTTTCCACTTCCTGGTTATTCTGTCCACATCACTGTAGTTTTTCTATTTAGTGCATTCTCTCCTCAGTGCCGTTTGTTTCTCTGTATCTTCTGATGCTGCAACATGTTTCTGATTGTCACCTTTCTGCTTTTTTGTGAGTACAGCTTTCCTTTAACAACATATGAGTAAGAATACCCATTGAAAATGTAGTGAAGAAGTTGAATTAGAAATGAGCGAGTCACATGTTTATTAACAATATGCTCATCATATAATAACTGTAGCTAAAGAGTCAGCTAATATGAAACAGACCAGTTTAAATGGGCTGAACAGTCTCCTCTCATTCGTAAATGTTCTGATGTTCTAGTAATACCACAGTACAGCATACTCTCGTGAAGCATACTGTAATAGTCTTATAGCATGCTAAACACACATTACATCAGCATTAATACTGGACTACCATACCTAAGGTAACATTAGATAGCGCAAGATTAGTGCTAATCAGGGTCTGTGAAACCTGCCATACGATAAGCTCTGTGTGTGTGTGTGTGCGTGTGTGCGTGCGTGCGTGCGTGGGTGCTTGCGTGTGTGTATATATATAATGATACTATAAACTTTAATTAACATCACTTTAACACACTAATTATTATTATGGATGGTTGTACTCATTTAAGTCTGTTCTAATGTGTTTTTATTTCATCGGTAGATCAAGTTAATCCACAATTTGCAGTTCATGCGAAATCTGTACTTATTTCAATTATGTGTGTGAAAATGTTTTTTTTTTTTTTTGCTAAAGTGTGGTGCGTGTGTGCGTGCGTGTGCATAGTGCGTCAGTCTATAATATAGTGCGTGGGTGCTTGCGTGTGTGTATATATATAGATATTTAAAGATAAAGCAGTCTATAACATAGATATTTAAAGGTAAAGCAGTCTATAACACTTTAACACACTAATTATTATTATGGATGGTTGTACTCATTTAAGTCTGTTCTAATGTGTTTTTATTTCATCGGTAGATCAAGTTAATCCACAATTTGCAGTTCATGCGAAATCTGCAGGTACTTATTTCAATTATGTTTTTGTCTGTGTGTGAAAATGATTCATTTTTTTTTTTTTTTGCTAAAGTGTGGTTTTAGAAGTTTAGCTTAGAAAATCTAAACATCAGAACAGATATTTAAAGATAAAGCAGTCTATAACATAGATATTTAAAGATAAAGCAGTCTATAACATAGATATTTAAAGATAAAGCAGTCTATAACATAGATATTTAAAGGTAAAGCAGTCTATAACATAGATATTTAAAGATAAAGCAGCCTATAATATAGATATTTAAAGGTAAAGCAGTCTATAATATAGATATTTAAAGGTAAAGCAGTCGATATTTAAATATGACAGATATTTAAAGGTAAAGCAGTCTATAACATAGATATTTAAAGATAAAGCAGTCTATAACATAGATATTTAAAGTAAAGCAGTCTATAACATAGATATTTAAAGGTAAAGCAGTCTATAACATAGATATTTAAAGGTAAAGCAGTCTATAACATAGATATTTAAAGGTAAAGCAGTCTATGACAGATATTTAAAGGTAAAGCAGTCTATAATATAGATATTTAAAGATAAAGCAGCCTATAATATAGATATTTAAAGGTAAAGCAGTCTATAACATAGATATTTAAAGATAAAGCAGCCTATAATATAGATATTTAAAGGTAAAGCAGTCTATAACATAGATATTTAAAGGTAAAGCAGTCTATAACATAGATATTTAAAGGTAAAGCAGTCTATAAAAGCATAGATATTTAAAGGTAAAGCAGTCTATAACTAGATATTTAAAGGTAAAGCAGTCTATAATATTTAAAGGTAAAGCAGTCTATAATATAGATATTTAAAGGTAAAGCAGTCTATAATATAGATATTTAAAGGTAAAGCAGTCTATAACATAGATATTTAAAGGTAAAGCAGTCTATAACATAGATATTTAAAGGTAAAGCAGTCTATAACATAGATATTTAAAGGTAAAGCAGTCTATGACAGATATTTAAAGGTAAAGCAGTCTATATCATCGGGCTTTGTCCTCCGGGTTTCTATTGCTTCACTACTAGTTTTGCGGTGTCTTGTAAAATGGCCTGTATAAACAAACTGGTAACATTGTTGTTGTGTTGCTTCCCTTTGCTGAGTAAAGCCTCCCTTGCTTTGACTTGACTTTTTATAATTGTGTTTAATTAAATAGATTAATACATTTGCTGCTAAATATTATTAAGTATTAATCCCCGACAGGGGACAGAACCCGTAACAGCAGAGTATCACACAGCACTGCCCTAACAGGGACTGATTCATTTCTCATGCGTCACTGGTGTGTGTAATGTTATAAATACTGGGTGGTCTACATGATTCCTTATCCAGTGTATTAAACACTCCCCCAATTATATTGCAGAGCTGTTTCACCCAGCAAGCATCATTCTGATGCAGGAGACTGTGAACACTGGCGACACAGTCACATTTTACTGTAAGATGTCACCAGACATCGAAGCTCACAGGACCTGGAACTTTTACCTGTGTAGAAACGGAGAGAGCATCATGCTACAAAAGTGGAGCAGAGCAGAGTCAGGGGTTACATTTGTGATTAGTAAAGTAACCAGCGCAGATAGTGGAAGCTACAGCTGTGTGTGCTCAGAACAGAAATTGGAGCCCAGGATGAGGATAATGACCAGAGACAATGATTCAGTAACCCTGCGACTCACAGGTAAAGCTGTCCTGGTCCATATATGCTTATTATAATGAATTTTATGACTATATGTTTATAAAGGTTTTAGTTACTTAATGTATAATATCATTATTGCAGCATATTACAAGGTAATAACTCTTGGCAATAAAGCCAGAGACTGGAGGTCAAGAGCATTGTTTAAATGCCATTATCATTATTATACTAGTTATTTATTCACTTCCCTCTGTTTGTCTGAAATAGGCATTGCAGTCCAGTGAGAGTGTTTGAGAGCAGGGTTGAGCGCCCCAGTGAAGCGTTTCATCAGTAAGCTGTGCTTTCAGAACAGGTGTCCTGAATTAATGCCTGAGTAATAACAGTACGACTGACCTTTGGAAACAAAGAGCGAGCCGTGTCTGGCTGTTGTATAATACAGTTTACAATCCGTTTTCCTGCCTTGAATCAGCTTCTGCACCCATTTTACTTTAATTCAAGCTTATATTTTATATATATTATATAATATATATATATATATAATATATATATATATTCTATATATATATATAGAAATCTTTTTTTTCTCATAAAAGAGTATCATTGTGTGTGTGTGTGTCTCCCAAATAAGATTACTTTTCTGAAATATCTTTTTAATAGTTTGAGTTTCACTAACACTTGCGATGGTACAACACAACAGAATCGCCTTCTTCTTTCATACCTGGTCCTCAGAGAGTCTTAAGCAAGAAAGTTTGAAGTTGTTCTCAACAAACAATTCAGATTAGAGTTGCTTTTCAGGAGTGCTTTGGGCAACTGATTATTGACTGATTAATTGCAGCATGAAAACAAGGAAAGCTTTAACTTCTGAGTTATTTAAAGGACGACAGCGATCATGATGCTGCCACCACCATGCTTCACGGTAGGGATGGTGTTAGGCTTGTGCCAAACATAGCGCTTAGCTTTCAGGCCAAAAAGCTCTATCTTGGTCTCATCAGACAGTAGAATCTTCTTCCACTTGGTCTCAGAGTCTCCCACATGCCTTCTGGCAAACTCTAGCCGAGATTTTTTCAACAATAGTGTTCTATGTTTTCAATGCCTTGAAAATGTTTTTATATCCTACCCCTGATTGGTGCTTTTGAAGAACCTTATTCCAGATTTGCTTTGTAGTTTTTGTTAGGAAATGTACTAACCAACTGTGGGACCTCCCAGAGACAGGTGTAATTAACCTGAAATTATGTGAAACACCTTAATTGCACCCAGGTGGACTTTATTCATCTAATTATTTGACTTCTAAAGACAATTGGTTGCACCAGAGCTTATTTAGGTGTTTCATAGCAAAGGGGGTGAATACTTATGCAATCAATTATTTTCTGTTTTATATTTGTAATTCATTTAGAATAATTTTTAGATTTTATTTTTCACTTTGACATTACTGACTTTTTTGTGTTTATCAGTGGCAAAAATCTTATGTTCTTAATATGTTATGTTCTTTTTGCCCTGCAGAAACTACAATCAATGAAAGGCAATTCAATCTCACAGGTATGTCTAACAGTCTGTGTGTGGAAGCGTGCATTATTCTGTTTGCTTGTCCTCTGTGTTGGGTTGGTGCCCCAGATGTCGGAGTCTTCTGAGATCAACTCATTTCACGTGATGCTTGAGCAGATGCACGCCCAGCCTCCAGAGTGTAAAGACATTAGAAGATATTGAATTAGCTGCAACAGTCCTGGGACCCAGCAAACAAACTTAAAGAACTTTACTTTATATATACATTCACACACCACCCACTCGATATATCACGGGTGTGGGGTCCAGTATAAATCCACTATATATCGAGGGCCGCGATATACGAGAGACCCATAGAAAAACAAATAGGCTAACAAATAAATACTGGACAACCACTTCTTCATTTTATCGCGGGCATTAGGGTCCAGTATAAATCCTCGACGCAACCCGCATTTTCTCATTTTTCAAATAAAAAGCAGCACATCGTTTTAATTCATACTGCAGAGGGTAATTGCTTCTCATCAACTTCAGGCTCCAACTAATTTCACGAGTCTTCCTCATCCTTTCTCAAATGCACAAACCCGCTGCATTGAACTGCCTTGTGACTTTTGCATCGCTGCCACACGTGAACACCTTGTTGGCTAAAACAAAAACTGCTTCAGCAAGTAGATATTTGATTTGCTTGGTGTTATTGTGCAATACGTGTGTATATGATAACAGTACGATATTAATGCTTTGTTTTTAATTGTTTTGTATATTGTCGTTTGTGATGTGCAGTACAAAATAAAATGAACGGTAATTATAACTGCCTATGTATAGTGCAGCTAAGGCATACGCACGTAAAACAGTAAAAATGGGAAGCCAACTCCAGACTGTGATATATCCGAATCAGCAGTATAGCGAGGGGTGATATAACAAGGGGTGTGTGTGTGTGTGTGTGTGTGTGTGTGTGTGTGTGTGTGTGTGTGTGTGTGTGTGTGTGTGTGTGTGTGTGTGTGTGTGTGTGTGTGTATATATATATATATATATATATATATATATATATACAGTGGCTCTCAAAAGTATTCACCCCTTGGACTTGTCCACATTTTATTGTGTTATAACATGGAATCAAAATGGATTTAATTAGAAGTTTTTGCCACTGATCAACACAAAAAAAGTCCATAATGTCAATAATTGTTCAAATTATTCACTCGGTTATAATGTGCCTCGGATATAAAGCCCCTACAGCATGTCCCCCAGTTCTCCATCCTAGTGATTCATGCAAGATTTCTACAGTAAATCTGAACTGAAGAAAAGCTGCACTGGCACTTTATAACACATACATCTTATTCAGCATTCGTATTATGAAATATTAGGCATATTACGTGGTTATCTTTCCAAATGTATTTACCTTTTTGCTGCGAGAGGATCTGCGGCTTTCTCTATGAGATGAGATGCTTCATCTTCGGTTCAGCCCCTCTCCAGCTGCCGAATTTGGGGCGAGCCCATTCCCTCTTCCCCTCTCCATCTCACATTTGGTTTGCTTGTCTGTCGCTTCGAACTGAACTCCAGACCGCTGTTTAGCCAGGCTATTTATAGTTTTAAAACTGCTAATTAAAATGATCCATGAGTGGGAATGTTACCCCCCCTTTTTTTTGTAAAAAATATAGCGTTGATTACATGGTGCTTTATGCTTGATTAATTCACGTAAAATTAGACTTTTGCTTCACTATATGTGCGTTATACAGAGTGAGTTATTTTATTTTGTATTTTAATCAGGTGTGTGCTGTTATGTGTCCCGCTGCGCCCCCCCCCACCCCCTCCCTCGTTTATAACACTTGTCAGTTATAACGCTCTGTGGCAGTGTGCCCCGCCCATGTGTGTGTTATGTGTTGTGTTGTGTGTGGTGTGTTAATATTGGTGTATAGCTATTGATGCACAGGATATAAATGGATTGTGTAGCACGAGCAATTTAAAATATATAGTTGTATTTAGGCACAGCGATTGCACTTCACAAGCATTTAAAGTATTTAATAGTATGTGAGCAGGGATTGCATAAATCGGTTCATGTGCTGGGATTCAATTGAATAATTAATTAGTAATTGAATAGTAATTATATATATAGATGCACGTTTCACTCACTTGGGGTTGTGTGTTCGGTGAGTGGAGAACGGGTGTGGAGAGGAGAGAATTAAAAATGAAATGAAAGAAAAAGAAAATATAACCATTGCTTTGACTCACCGTGTTGGTCTGTTCGTCCATTATCTGTTTTGTTTGTCTATTATTTTGGCCTTAACTGCCATGTGCTGTTTTTGTTCAAACTTTTATTTTCTGTGTGTTAATAAGTTTCACGTGCCAGCACTGCCTGTCTGTCTGTGCACTCCTTGCTGGCCTGACAGCCAGCCTGTTCACACGCTCATATTTTGTGTCCCCCGTGACCTGCATTACAGCGAGGAAGCACTGTGTATATATAATCCTAGGCTGGCAATGGAACTTGAAACAAGCAATGTGATTGATCAAGCAAGGTTCCAGCTGGATGGATACGGACAGTTGGAGCCTTGTCCCATATTCTAAATCACTGCGCTGCCTCACAGAATTAAAACTATCAGACGGTAGCCACCTTGCTTTTACAGTTACAGATGTACAGCTGTAACTGTGAAATTGGGTGAACAATTAACTGCAAAAAATAATAAGTAGACATGCCAATTTGGATGAAGACAATTAAATGAACTGGAATATAGCAATAAATAAATAAATAAATAATGCTTTCTTATACTCAGTAATCCCAACTTTGCTGTACATGTTTTAATTAAATTAATTTACTCATCTATACTTAGTGTGTAGTTCTGACTTAGAGTGTTTCTGAAGAAACTACTGGATTTAAAATGCACTGCATACAATTTCTACTTTATAATTCAAATGAAATTGCAAAGTAATGCCAAGCTGAGCCCTCTCCCTGCTGCAGAATCCTCCTCCATTCGCCCCCTAGTGGTCTTCCTGCTGGGAGGACTGGGCTCCAGCACCTTGTTGCTGCTGATGCTGCTGCTGCTGCTGGCTGTGCTGGATCATGCAAGGTCTCAAGGATCCGAAGAAGGTAAAATCATTTCATATAGTCGAGGTGCACACTGCGCAAAGCAGACTCAGGGGGCTGTGTAAAAGAGCGCTTTACAAATAGACAACAGTCATTTCAAAACCTTCAAGCAGTTGTAGCTAACAATACTTCCATAACCCTTATCTGCTGTGCACTCCTCTCTTTGCTGCCCTGAGGTTAGAATAACTAAAAGAAACCCAGTAAATCAAATGAGTTGTAAAACTAAGGTTGATTTTTTAAAATATTTTGCCCTTTTTTAACGAACTACCCAAATACGTTAGAAAAAAGGGAAATGTAATTGTGTTTTGTTTTTTGCAACAGACAAAACTAACAAAGAAGTGAAGCCAAACCCTGCAGGTATGGTATATTATCCATAAAGGTGCAGTGGTGGCACACTGATATGAGGCTGGTAGTTGGAATTGAAGCACGCTGTCATAATGGCATGCATGTGGAGGGCAGTATACAGACTGTATTTGACTCTTCAAATGATGTGTTTATAGTTTTTACTTTCTCCCACCTTATTGTGATGCTTGCAGTCTTGTGAGTGGCTCTAAGACCATGTTGTTTATAGAAGTATAGAGATAGCGGGTATTTTATACTGGACTGTAAGTTTACAGGAGTTTGGATTGAATCCCAAGTGTGTGTTCCATCCAATCTACCATCTTCAACTTTCTGATCATTGCACTAAAAATGTGTGACATATTTGTCTTGTCCTCTCATATACTGTCAATAGATATTTGTAAATATTGATTTATAATAATAATAATAATAATAATAATAATAATAATAATAATAATAATAATAATAATAATAATAATAATAATAATAATAACAACACAAACATTTTTAATAATTCTAGATCCTTCCATGGAGGTTGAATACAGCCTATTACAAAAGGTACAGCTTAAATCTATTTTGTAGTTTGGCATGATGTGTATTTTAGTTTTTTTTTTTTTTTTTTTTTTTATAAAAAACATTTCATACATTATGAATAATGCCTTACTTATATGGTCAAAGGTTTAGCACTTTCAGTTGGTCTAGCAAGTTTAGTAAATCACCCGTTCCCAAGACAGAGGTATAGAGTAGTTATTTTCCAAATGAACCTCTATATATTTTACCAGCTTTTTTCACTAACCAAACACATGTGTGATATGTTCCGTATAGCTGGGAGAAAACGTTTCTATTTGTTGGTGTGCATTGGGTCTCCCAGAAATGGCATGCTGCATCATTCAAAATTGCTAGGGTGCCTAATTTTCTTTTTGAAAGTACTCTTAGAAATGTTTATCCTGGTATTTTTTTTTCAATTTTCCCATGCTTTTCCCATGGTTTTCCCATGGTTATACAATACATTTGCCATAGTTT
Organism: Polyodon spathula; assembly: GCF_017654505.1. NCBI lineage: Eukaryota > Metazoa > Chordata > Actinopteri > Acipenseriformes > Polyodontidae > Polyodon > Polyodon spathula. Next base: position 2,600,114 of record NC_054579.1, on the reverse strand, counting down.
ACTATGTTCTTCCATGTTTAGTGATCTGTTTCACAATACATGGCTGGTCTTCACAATGCTTACTTATGCTGTACCATGCTTACATACGCTTTATTAAACTGTATTACACTTTGCTATGCTTTTAATATGGGAAACTTTTATCAGGGTATTTCATATCGAAATGAGATGTTATTAGAGTATTTTCTATTTATGTGTGCAAGTGAGTAAGTGGAACTTGTATGATTGTTTTGAAAGCACTCATACGCATTCATAATGGTACAGAAGATAAGCAAATATTTGTAGTTAGGAAAGCAATGGTACAATGAAAAGCTTGAATCTGCAATATCATTATATATATATATATATATATATATATATATATATATATATATATATATATATATATATATATATATATATATAGTGAACATGATGGCAGAAGGGAAGGAGAAATGACTTCACACAGAAAGCGCTGAGGGGATGGAATTGGTTACCTAGGGTTATCTAGTCATGTTGCTGATGCAGTAACACCTGGATCCTTTGAGACCAAACATGACACAGTTCTGAAATCAATCAGCCTGTAAGAACCAAACAAGCTTAGACGGACCAAATAGCTTCCTCTCGTTTGTAAAAGTGCTTCTGTTCTTATAAGATCCCAGCTCCCATGATCAATGTTATTTGCAGGTGAAGATCGTGCAGGGTGAAGAAGATACTGCATTTACAGAAGCAGCCTCTGGACGCTCTTGTTTGTGATGATCATCGCTTCCTCTACACGCTTGTTAAATACACACCTAATCTGGAGCTGTGAATTATTCAACACTGTAGGCATGTCATTTTAAAAAACATTTATTAAGAAAACAAAAAAAAGCAAACTTAAATCTTGCAACACTGGAACCTACAGTAATAAAAAAAACAACATAACACATCTGTATTATACTTACAACATAGAGGCTGAGTGCACTTATGATACGAGCAACACTGTCGGCTTGCACTTGCTTTTACTTTATTAAATGCAATACCGGCATCGATGCAGTAGTCTAACTTTTAACTGTTCAGTTAGTTAACAAATAAAAACAACATATATTGAGTGGCTTTTCAAATGGCAAAACCTACTAAATAAAGCAACAAACTAAAATATCAGTCAGCTAATCACACAGTTCAGCATGCCTTCCACTTTCTGTTTGTGTTTAACCCAGACGCATGTCATGGGACACAGGAATGAGATAGCAAACAATATAGTGCTGCTGTAATAAAAAATACAGATGGAATAGAGTGTGACAAGATGTCTAGTATTTTATAACAGAATCAAGCTGTTACAGTGCTGACCTGTTGCTAAATGACAAGGACAGATTAATGAGAGGTGCTGATTAATGAGAAGGATGGATTAATGGGAGGGGTGGATTAATGACATATTGATTAATGAGAGGGATTAATGATAGAGATTAATGAGATATGGATTAATGAGAGATGGATTAATGAGAGAGATTAATAAGAGAGATTAACTAGAGATGGATTATTGAGAGATTAATGAGAGATTAGTGAGATATGGATTAACAAGAGATGGATTAATGAGAGAGATTAATGAACAATCACTCTCCACCCTGATTCCAACAACCTCTCTCCACGTCGAGTCCAACAACTGCTCTCCACCCCAATTCGAACAACCTCTCTCCACCCCGATTCCAACAACTGCTCTGCACCCTGATTCCAACAATCGCTCTACACCCCGATTTCAACAACCACTATCCAGCCTGATTTCAGCTGAATGTGGTTCTTCATCCTGGGGCTTTAGGGGAACTATCGCCATGGTCGAAAAGATTGAGATTTTAAAGAAATGAAATCCAACTAAAATAATCATTTTAATTTTATACGATTCAATTTAACTATAAAAATGATAAACATGCAGAATACTGACAACATGCCCCACATGTCATCCAGTTCCTGTCCAGTTTTAAATAACTTTAGCATAACTGAGGCAGAAGTGTTAAAGGGACTAGGAGCTGTTAAAATAAACAAATCCCCTGGGCCGGATGAGATCCTCCCAGTAGTACTCAAAGAAATGAAAGAAGTAATTTACAAACCGCTAACCAAGATCATGCAGCAGTCTCTTGACACAGGGGTGGTACCGACAGACTGGAAAATTGCAAACGTAATACCGATCCACAAAAAGGGAAACAAAACTGAACCAGGTAACTACAGACCAGTAAGCCTGACTTCTATTATATGCAAACTTATGGAAACTATAATAAGATCCAAAATGGAAAATTACCTATATGGTAACAGGGTACTGGGAGACAGTCAACATGGTTTTAGGAAAGGGAGATCGTGCCTAACTAACTTGCTTGATTTTTTTGAGGATGCAACATCCATAATGGATAATTGCAAAGCATATGACATGGTTTATTTAGATTTCCAGAAAGCTTTTGACAAAGTCCCGCACAAAAGATTAATTCTCAAACTGAACGCAGTTGGGATTCAAGGAAACGCATGTACATGGATTAGGGAGTGGTTAACATGTAGAAAACAGAAAGTACTGATTAGAGGAAAAACCTCAGAATGGAGTGTGGTAACCAGCGGTGTACCACAGGGATCAGTATTAGGTCCTCTGCTATTCCTAATCTACATTAATGATTTAGATTCTGGTATAGTAAGCAAACTTGTTAAATTTGCAGACGACACAAAAGTAGGAGGAGTGGCAAACACTGTTGCAGCAGCAAAGGTCATTCAAAATGATCTAGACAAGATTCAGAACTGGGCAGACACATGGCAAATGACATTTAATAGAGAAAAGTGTAAGGTACTGCACGCAGGAAATAAAAATGTACATTATAAATATCATATGGGAGATATTGAAATTGGAGAAGGAATCTATGAAAAAGACCTAGGAGTTTTTGTTGACTCAGAAATGTCTTCATCTAGGCAATGTGGGGAAGCTATAAAAAAGGCTAACAAGATGCTCGGATACATTGTGAAAAGTGTTGAATTTAAATCAAGGGAAGTAATGTTAAAACTGTACAATGCACTTGTAAGACCTCATCTTGAATATTGTGTGCAGTTCTGGTCACCTCGCTATAAAAAAGATATTGCTGCTCTAGAAAGAGTGCAAAGAAGAGCGACCAGAATTATTCCGGGCTTAAAAGGCATGTCATATGCAGACAGGCTAAAAGAATTGAATCTGTTCTGTCTTGAACAAAGAAGACTACGTGGCGACCTAATTCAAGCATTCAAAATTCTAAAAGGTATTGACAGTGTCGACCCAAGGGACTTTTTCAGCCTGAAAAAAGAAACAAGGACCAGGGGTCACAAATGGAGTTTAGAAAAAGGGGCATTCAGAACAGAAAATAGGAGACACTTTTTTACACAGAGAATTGTGAGGGTCTGGAATCAAGATTTTGGGATCAATAAGCTACTAACAACCAAACGAGCAAGATGGGCCGAATGGCCTCCTCTCGTTTGTAAACTTTCTTATGTTCTTATGTTCTAGAATATCTAAGAGGCCTGAAGTTGTCAACTGCCAATATGGTGGTGTGACAGGGATGGCTGAGTGGTGACGTCAGGCCAGATGCAGGAACAAAACACAGAGGCAAGGTGCTGCAATGCAAAAGGCAATTATTTTTAAACAATACAAATAAATAAAATATTTAAACATAAAATCCACTGCTCTGGAGCAAAAATATATATTCAAACAAAACAAAATCACGAACACTAAACAACATAGGTCAGGCTGGGCAAACGCCTTCACTGTTCATATATTTATTTTATTTTCAGATTCTCTCTGCTCGCTCTTTCTCACTCCACATTGAACAAGAAGAGCTGTAGGCTTTTATACGATGGCCTAGTGTTTAACTAGCTATTAATTATCCTATTACCCCTCGATCACAATCTGAACGAGTTTACTAATTACACGTGACTGCCGTCTAATCTAACAATCACTAACCGACAGTCACACATTCCCACATTTAAAAAGAACAAACACAAAATAACAAACAATAACAAACATATGTCTTCGCTGTTATCCAGTGATGCAGAGCTCAGGAATGACAGACACATGGCAGGTCTCAGTGAAAAAGCAGCTATTTATTTGCTGACAAATAATAATACCTGGCTCTACCCAATGATGTGTACCGCTCAGTTAAACCACGGGGTTCAGTCTTGCCATAATAATACACTAAAAAAGACACACACAAACACAACACGCTCACAAGTCCAGAGTGAGTGCTCTTAGTAAAAGTGGTGATTTACAGGTTTATTCGTGTATAATGGTGAAGTGTAGTCCAAGTTTAATTGCTGGTGGTTTAGCTAAAGCTGGAGGATAGCCTTCTATAATGACAAGAACAGACAGTTAGCAACAAACAAAATACTTATCACTCACAGTAATCAATTACTTCCATCTGCCAAATGGATCCTTTCAGTAACAACATCAAACAAACAGATTACAATGTCACACCCCCGTTACACCCTTAGCCACACCCCCTGTGATAGATAGTTCATTCACATCTCCTCCAATCCATGACTGACACATCGCGTACCGCATTAGGGCGATGACTTTGGGCATTGTGACTCCACCCGCTTCCTGGATGGCTGGCTTCCGACTGACCCTGGAATGAACTGCCAGACCATCCAGTACGAGGCACACTGTTATACAGAGCCCTCACAAGTCGGGAGGGAGATTGTTGACTAGGATTCATTTGCTCTCTGTCACACAATGCTATAGATAAAAACATGCTGCTGCTTTCAACCTAATCACTCAAACATCATCACATCATGTGGTGCAATTCAACCTCATCAACACCTCACTCAAACCTCATCACTTTGTGTGTTGTTCAAACTTACTCAAGCCTCATCACTGTGTGTTGTTGTTCAGACTCACTCAGATCTCATCACTTCAAGGCAGCAGTTCAAACTCTAGGTCTAATTATTACAGGTGAGAGAGTGCAGCCTGTATATTTTAAGTTAATGGCATTCAAATTAGCAGGAGGCTAATAGCAGAAGCACTATTCAAATCCTGCTTTAAAACAGATGTGTTTGGATAGCAGCATGTCAATCATTGTTTTATTATTTAAATTGTGCTGGAGAGGCCCTGTCTTGATAAACTATGCCTGGACACCACACTGTTCCTGGTGTGAGGTGCCTCCTCTTCTTTATCAAGTGTGTGTGTGATTGAAATTAGATTTGCTGTAAAACACACACTGCCCAGATAGTTGTGACACAAGCAAATGCAATTGGTAAAGAAGCAATTCAACACAAACCTGCGCATGATTCATCTTTTCTGTTGTAAGGGGACGGGTAATACATAATTGAGTGATACTGAGTGTATTCCAGAACATTATCATTACTACACTGAAAAAGGCCTGTTTGCCTGCTTGACTTTTCTATAGCTTTGTATTCGAATTCTGATTGAACGTATTGAAGTTTAAAGAGTTTTATTATTATAAATTTAAAAGCTGCCCAGATTCTCCCTGCTAAACAAGGGACAGCCCATCCTGCTACTGATTCGGAGCCCGGGTCACAATGTGTACCCTCTCCCCCCTCGCCCATCCTGTGACTGCTTCGGAGCCCAGGTCACAGTGTGTCCCCTTACTCCCCTTGCCCATCCTGCGAATGCTTCGGTGCCCGGGTCAGTGTGTCCCGTTGCCCATTCTGTGACTGCTTCGGAGCCCGGGTCAGTGTGTCCTGTTACCCCCCTTGCCCACCCTGCGACTGCTTCGGAGCCCGGGTCAATGTGTCCCGTTACCCGTCCCGTGACTGTTTCAGAGCTGAGTCACAGTGTGTCCCCTCACCCCCTCACAGAGGCCAATCCACTGGGACTGCCTCCTGTTCAATCAGGGTTAGATAATTCTTTGCCAGCTGAACAGCATCCCTCAGCGGTGTTGACTGGAAGTGCCAAACACAGGTGTTTATTGTTTGTTTGTTTCCTAAACGATAAATACAAGAATGAAATTAACTACTTTTCCAGTAGAAACATGTGGCAAAGGTATTGTTCTCAGTTTTTAGACAGTTTTGTTGGAGTAAGTGAGATTTTATAATTGAGTGTAAGGGATGAATGAAATGGTAAAACACAGGCACTTCTTTTTATTCTGTTTGAATGCAACAACATTCAAGGAGGAAGTAAAATGTCTAAGAGATACAAAAGGCAACATCATAGACAAAGAGAAAAATAGCAAATATAATAAATGATTACATTTCACAAAGTTTTTACAAAGGAGGACACGGACAACATGACCCACATGTCGACCTATTCCTATCCAGTTTAAAATAACTTTAGCGTAACAGAGGCAGAAGTGTAAAAGGGACTAGGAGCTCTTATTTCGGAGGAATTATTTCGGCTCTGAAAACATTGGTATTGTTGTCATGGAAAAGAGAACTGTGACAACAGACTATTGTGACTGGCCTGTGCAGCACATCGAAATCGATGGATAAGCAGCTGGAAGGTTAAAGTTTCATAAAAGAAAAGAAATAAAAATAAACCACACACTTGCAATCCCTTTGAAAGAAACACATTTATATTTAGCCAGCGTTTGGGTAGCGGAGTACTTTCAAAATAAACCAGAGGGGGATAAAGGTGAACAAGTAAATATTTGTTTTCAGTCAATTGTTTTCTGTTTCTCTGCTTTGACCGTCTCAAAGCAAGACATTCCCGGGCCGCCTCATCTTGCAGAGACCCGCTGAAGGTGTAGCTGGTGCCGGCTGCAGCCTCCTTGGTCGCTGTCTTTCTGACAAAGTGAGAGCCAGACTACCTGTCCTTTGGAGGGCCCATATACTAAAATAAAGGGTGTGTAACGCATGCAGCATTTCATGTGCTATGATGACTGGTAAATGAATCATTTAGCTCGCCTCATCCATGCATATTATTATATTAGTGAACAGAGCGGTCACGCCTTACTTTTTGCGCGCAGTATGAGTTTCTCTTACCGCGCAGTATTTCAGGTCAATTACCACCGTTTAGTGCATGAGGCCCTATTTCTTATTTTGTTTTTTAAATGTAAATTATTTTTATTATGATTTCTGCTCAGAGATACATGTATTAAAATGTGTTATTCTATAAACAAAGTGAGAAGAGAGTTTCCACCATCTGCACAAAACCTAGTACTCAGTGAAAGCAATCACTGGTGTCCAGTTGCTGTCTTTTACAATGTACTGGACATGGCAGCCATCAATTCCTTCATTTTGTACAATGAATGCACCTGGGAAAATAGCAGTAGGAGAGATCTCTTATAATGCTAGCAGTGGAGCTTTGGCAGAGACATTTCGATCAGAAAACTACAAAGCGGCAGGGAAACGCAGCTCAACCTGGATGCAGTGCGCATCAAGTGACACACGCAACAGAAAACAATGCCAGGTAACTAAATGCAATAAAAATAAAACTTCTGATATCTGTTCCCAGTGTGAAAGAGCAGTATGTGGTAAATGCACACAAGCCGATAAGCAGTTACATCTGTCTGGATTATGCTAATAATGGGGCTACTTTGAGGTATGTTTCCCAGAAGGTCACCAGTTCAAATCTCACCTCTGCCACTGACTGACTCAATGTGTGTGACCCTGAGCAAGTCACTTAACAGTGACTCCATCCTATCAATGTCTTTTTGAAAGTGACTGCATATAATGCACAGTTCACAGCCTGCCTCTGTAAAATGCTTTGTGATGGTGGCCCACTTTGAAAGGTGCTATATAAAAATAAAGATATTATATTATTATTACAGCTGGTTACACTATATTTACATTTTAAAATGTTTACTTTATTATAGTTTTTTTTTTTCATTTTCTAAATTTGTTCTATGCAGTAGGCTAATTTGAAAAAAAAGCCTTGTTATCGTTTTTTACAATTTTGTGTGTACATATAGCAGTTGATATCTTCTTTTGACATGTTTATTTTATTATACTTTTGCATTTTTTTACATCATGCCTTATACGCTCAAATTTCAAAAATAAAGCCTTTTATGTTTATTTTTTCATTTAAATACAGTGTTTCTGATATGCAAATGTTAGATATGATGTTCATAAATAAATGTTTTCAGTTGTATCTGATAGTTTGCGTTTCATTTAATATCGAAGCTGTTTAAAATGTACCCGTCAAAATGACTATGCTGGCGTTCTAGGTAATAGCATAAACCTGACAATTCTAGTATTAATTAATTATTAATGTTTCAAAGTATGTCCTTGTGGCTGGAGACCTTACTATACCTGCAATAAAAACACTCTTCAGTCTCTTTTACAGTCCCTGATTGTTTTCTCTTTAGATCTGGGTTGTATCCCATGATTGGTCTGATTTAAGTAAGAAGTTAGGTTGTCGACCTATTAAACTGTACCGTCACCGTTGAAGTGTTAACTGAAGGTCGGAGAATGTCATGTGTGTTGTCGTTAGGAGTCGGTTCCTAGGATTCCATGGTGTTTATTAACGTGGGAATTAAAATTGTCGACATTACTACACGAAACCGACAGAAATTACAGATCATATCTTCTGAAGTGCATTCTTCAATCCACAGCTGGATTAAGTTGACATGCAGTGTCAACATCACATGACTTCTAGCCCTTACAGTCACACAACATCATTTACAAGGAATAAGAACAAAATAATTGCACCCTATTTTAACAAGCTGTAATGAATGTGCTGCTGTCTTTCAGGATAATGACCTTGTAGTGTGTAGTGTGCAAGAATAATTCCAAGGAAAACAGTATTTAGAATGAAACACGCCGTGGCGTGGCTTTATTTGGAAAAAGAAACAAATGCACGGTTTGTGTGAACAAAAACAAGAGAAAAGCCTAACCCCTTTTTTTGGGGGTCTAACTAAACTGTAGCGTCCCTCTCTAAATGGGGGCAGGCTACTCCTGTTTACCCCGATTTATACACACAAGCAATTTATTCAGTTTTCCTTACTTTCATTTCTTCATAAAAAAAAACCCACTCCACTCACGCCCTCAGCAACTCCTCCTCACGTTCCCCCTCGCACCTTCTCATCCTCACCACTCTTTTAACTCTCAGGCAATCACAGGAGTACACAATGAAGTCATATTATTAAATCAAACAATTAACCTACATTAGAGATAACCTTGAAATCAGCATTTTACATTCATTCATTAACTTTACTTTTAAACATTTTACATTATACCCACACTTTGTTTACCTCCAGTTGGTTTATGTTGTCTTTTCACATGTTATCACTTTTGTTTGTTTTATTTTACACATCTCTTCACAGATTCATGCAAGCCTTTGACATTTCAAACTTGTAATGATGTTTGCAATTGCTCTGAGCTGGTCTGAGTGCTGATTTTTCAATAATGACTTTCATTGATATGTTTGTATTGCCTGATTGAGGTGCTTGTAGCTGTTTGAAATTGACAGCACGCATCCATGTTGCTGCCTCTTCTGGCTTCTCTATTCAAAGCATCTTAATAATTAAAGGACAGAAATATGAATTAGAAGCTACTTGCTCTACAATGGAACATGTTTACTGTTGAGTTCATGGAGTGGAGCTCAGTGCTGTACAGCAACCCCCATTGCATGGAAACTGCCCACAAGACAAGACACCCACATGAGACAGGTAGAGCAAAGGCTGTATGAAACTACTGGGGGTAAAAAGGGAATAGCATACTGGCAAAATATAACAATGAAATGTAATCACATTGAAACAGGATTCAAATGGGATGATGGCTACTACTGGGAAATAGGAAACTAACACAATCATTAAAATGGTAAAAACCATCTGGAAAGCTTTCTTCTTCATGGGATGGATCTCGTCTCTCCCTGGTGCAGACCTCATCAGGACCCTTAGGATGGAGATGCTACAGAAAATCATGACAATAAACACGGCAGAGCTGTAACCTGAGACAACATATGCGAAGGATTGAAAGGTTGATATACCTAGATAGATGGAGAAGGCAACAGTAACAGCCCAAGCCACAGCAGAGCACAGGACTCTATAGGTGAGTGACTTGAACCCCAGGTAGGTGACTGGATGCACCACTGCCATGTAGCGCTCCACACAGATACAACAAAGGAACAGAGGACCCCCTATCATATTAAAATTACAGACAATATCTGTTACTAAGTAAACAATTGCATGTTTCATAAAGTAATAATTATATAAATCAACGGGTGTATTGAGGCAAAACAAAGCATCCATGACAGCCAGGTTCAGTATGAACACCTCAGAAGAGGAGAGGGCAGTTTGTTTCCTCAGTAAAATCCACAGCACTGTCACATTGGCTGGCAAACCCAGAATGGTAGTTAAAACATCTATAACTAACAAGAATTTCATCCCAGCCAGATTATCTTTACAGTCCAGTTCAAAACTGGTACTCAGAGCCGTGTTGTTGTTGGAGTCCATGGTAGAGTTTGTGTAGAAATAATCCATTGTGTATTGAATGCCTCAACAAGGAACTGGGTTTCACTGGTCGAGAGTATCTGGTGAGAGAAAGATTAAAGATTAACAGAACCCTTACAAGATCGTACTGCAGTGTAACACTGTTGAGAGGGTCATAGTGACACAGTTGAATTTATTGTACTGTTTTTTTATGTTATGACTTTTCTGTTTTTATAATTTGCACATGTTTGCTCTTTGTAAAGTAATCCTGTGGTTACCGGTTATATTCTCCATTTCTATTATGAAATATCATGCTGATGTTAATAGATTAATTACAGAGCAACCTTAACTTTGATAGGAAGCAGTACCGCTGTAAATCTTCCTTTAGATATACAAGTACACTTTGTGTTTACCATATCACAACTGACAGTCCTTTTAAATCATCCAGGAAATATGGTTTTAAAATTGTTAAAATGATAAAGTAGTGAATAGAAACAGGGTAGCATTGGAAAACAAACCCATGTTTTCCACTATATCATAAAATATAAGATATCATTCATTTATCATCATCATAAAAGCAAAGTAAAACCAAAACTCAGTGTGTCTTAGCATGGGAGACACATGAAAAAACTTTAGTTTTAATCCCAATGCATTATTTTCCATGTTAGTATTGTAAATGAAAGCAGGTATCTCATTATTCATAATGTTTCTTTTTTGTTAGCTGAGATAAAGAGCATCCTGTGGAAGCAGGCAAATCACAATCAACAACATTCAAGTAACATGCGTTTAAGATGGAGAGAAATTGCCTCTAGACTCTTGATGTATTTTAAACAGTGCACTAAACAGGATCTATAAGCCACACATTCTCTCTTACCACAGTGTTGTGATGTTGTCAGCAGGCAGATGTTCTCTAATGTCTTCCACAGTAGTGCATAAATGAGTTAAACCCTCTCTGTTGATATTAGAAACAGAACATGTGAACAGGTACAGAACTGAGTCTAACTAGCAGGGTAAGCCACGCCCTCATACAGATATGACCAATTAGCTGATTTTCACATCAGCCAATCGGAAAACAGGGGAGTGAGAATGCGAGTTTTAGAGCTGAAGCAGGAAAGCATTTTGACAAAGTTATCTATTCTAATGTCTTACATAAATGATTCCTTCAGCAGCTTTAAACCCTTAGTCACCTTTGAAACTCGACCCCTATGTGTCTGTCTCATCATGGATGGGGCTGCTTTGCTTTTGCAATGCAGTTATTATACACTTGTGCCACTTTTTTTTTTTTTTTTGATGCATGTTAGGGAGTCAGTGACCCTGACGTGTCAAGTGTAACGTGTGCATTACGTCGGGACTGACACATTTGTCAATACCTACGTACAATCCAATCAAACAGTGACTTCACATGTGTGTACACGTAAGATTCTAATGCAGCTGACACATTTATCAATAGGCGTATGTACAATCCCAGGGTCAGTTTTCACATGTGTACACGTAAGAATGCGCGGACTGACACATTATCTGTAATAGTTATGGATGCATGTTAGGGTCAGTTTGTCATTGCTGGTCCTCCTCATTGCCAGTCCTCCTGGGGGTATTGTGCAGATGGAGGGAGGCGTACTGGAGGCTGTCTTCACTCTCTGCAGAGGCTCCTCCTCTCCCCCTCACAGCCGAATACACAGTCTGCTCGCCATCCTCTGGGCCAGCTCTCTCCACTCTCCGGTGCTTCTGCTGTTTCCGGTGCCTGTGCTTGAGTGAGGTGTAGTGCAGTCCACCGTCCTCCTGCAATCACAAATACATTATAGCAAAGGCTTTCTGAAACATCATCTCACCTCTCATTAGCCATCACCTTGGCTGATTAACATACAAATAATTAGTTAGTGATATCTATTGCATACATATTGCAATTTGGTTTTCAATTGAACTGAGGTCTTACACTGCTGGGGTGTGCAGGAGGGACTAGTACTTCACAGATGGATTGTCTGATGACTTCATGAATGAAAACACTATGTAACACAATTTTTGTTCCTGGGTAGTAAGTGTTATTTCCTAATTGCTTATGTGTGTGTGTGTGTGTGTGTGTGTGTGTGTGTGTGTGTGTGTGTGTGTGTGTGTGTGTGTGTGTGTGTGTGTGTGTGTAAAAAAGCTAAAAAATATGTCTTAAGCCTAGATTTAAAAGTAGATAGTGTAGGTTTATCTGTGGTACGACAAAGACAATGGCTTTGACCTTTGCCTCAGACAGCTTAGGGAAGAAGTCTTGAAGGTACTTGAAGGCTGCCGACTCCTTATCTAGAGCTCTGACAAATTGTTTCATAAGGCCCAATTGGATGTGCAGTGGTGGCATCAACACCTTCCGGGGGTCCACCAGTGGCTCCCACTTGACGTTGTTCCTCCCCACAGAGAACTCGGTCCGCTGTGGCCAGTCCCACCTGTGGTAGTGCGCCTTGGTGTCCCTGCTGTCCCAAAGGCAAAGATAGCAGGGTAACCTGGTAAAACCGCCTTGTAGAATGGAATGCCACCATTTTGAAGTCTCCTATGACCTCCCAGCCGTAGTCATCATACTTCAAGGCGTCCAGCAAGGTCCTGATGCTGTTGTAATCCTCTTTGAGGTGCACCGAGTGAGCCAGGGGAAGAGACGGGTTACTCCAAGTTTACTCGGCTCTGAATCTATCTGGAATGTTCTGGACCCCTGCCATGGTTGGGGAGAGAGTTCCATACTGCGGAGCCGAATGCAACAAGCAACCTCTCCTTTCCTCTTCAGCCTCACCCTCGGAATACAGAGAAGGCCACTTTTAGTCAACCTCAGTGCACGCCGAGTCTGATAAAGAGACAACAACTCTGAGAGGTAATCTGGTGCCATTGCATTTAATGCTTTAAATGTAAGCAATAGAATTTTAAAATCAATTCAATATTTCACTGGAAGCCAGTGCAGAGAAGCAAGCACAGGAGTTATATGCGCTCTCTTTTGGCCTCTGGTAAGGACCCTTGCAGTTGAATTTTGCACAAGCTGCAGCCTTAATAAAGCTTGGCTAGTAAGTCCAGAAAAAAGAGCATTACAGTAGTCCAGTCTACATGAAATAAAAGCATGGATTCATTTTTCAGCATCAGATAAAGACAGAAATGATCTAATTTTGACAATGTTTCTTAAATGATAAAAACATACTTTTGTAAACTTTTTAATATGTAACTCAAAACTTAATGTAAAATAAAAAAAAAATAACACCCCAATTTCTCACTTCAGACTTCCAATTAGGAGTTAAATCTCTTTTTGATAAGTCAATTTGATGCTGAGAGCCTAATATCAACACTTCTGACTTATCAGAGTTTAATTGCATGTCATAAAATAATTGAATCTATTTAGTCTTGAACAAAGAAGACTACGTGACGACCTGATTCAAGCTGATTCAAGCATTCAAAATTCTAAAGGGTATTGACAATGTCAATTGATTCTAAAATTCTAAAGGGTATTGACAATGTCAATTGATTCTAAAATTCTAAAGGGTATTGACAATGTCAATTGATTCTAAAATTCTAAAGGGTATTGACAATGTCAATTGATTCTAAAATTCTAAAGGGTATTGACAATGTCAATTGATTCTAAAATTCTAAAGGGTATTGACAATGTCGACCCAAGGGACTTTTTCGACCTGAAAAAAGAAACAAGGATTATGGTGTCCCCTTCCTTACTTATCTTTTTGATGCTTGCATATGTATTTTCATTTAGTGACGCACCAGAATTTGGGGGATTATAACAGACTCTCACTATTAAACCTTTACATTTGATTTCATTTAATTAAATCCATATTGATTCATTGTTGTTACCATTACTTTCCAGTATTTCCCATTCTAAGTATATTTTTTTATGTATATTGTGACCCTCCCCTTTTCATCATGTCTATCTTTCCTAAATAACCTATATCCTTCCATTTTATACTCGTCACCATCATTCGGAGTTAACCTGGATTCTGTTATCCCTATATGGTCTAAAAATGTATTTCTAATGCCTCTTTCATTTAAATATAGGCATTTCAGTTTATGAACACCGGCAACAACTTTGTTGTTTGCTGTGTAGATTGTAGTCTAGCTTCCCTTGGCTCTATTAATGTAAAGTATTTAATTTGATGAACTTAATACAGTTTAATCAAATTAAAAGCACAATGTACGATAATCTGTTAATAGTGATGTTTTATTTATTTATTAAGTATGTATTTATTTAAAGAGCAGTTGCATCACATTCAATAAATAGGTAAATAAATGCACATACAAACTGGCGCTGAATACCAACCCATGTCTTCTGCACAGCATGACAGTCTTTAAAAAGCATGTAAATTGGGTCCAATATCTCCATTTGTTTTACAGAATGTGGTTTCAAGTTTTGGCTGCAATGCTGACGTTGGTGGGTCCTGATAAGTGAAGTGTTCTTACTAATTTATAGATTAATGGGTCATTGGATACACTTAAAATACACACTGAAAAATTCAGCCTTGGTCCTGTTAAGGACTGTCCATTTAGATGAATTAAATCAAGGTTTCCATGTTTTATATAGACTTAGATGTTGATATTCATTTTTTAAATAATTTTCTGTAAAATGAACCCCCCAAAACAGGCCTGAAAGTTAATAGGACCGTTAATAGATGTAAAATGCTTACAGGTTTAGCGGAACAGTGAGAGGTTGCGGTTGCACATTATGTACTCTTTAGCGTAAAAAGGTTTCAGTTAGATTTCCTGCACCATTGTCGTTAACTCTGTGTACTGTCTCTCAGTCACCTAAGTACAATTCTTCATTCATTTCTGAGATAGAAAATCATGAATTTATGTTGTTTATTGATTGTTTATTGAGCCTGAAACTCTGTGGCAAGAAGCTGCTATGATTCTGAAGGAGTGACTGGAGAACTGCTCAGCTGTGAATCCGGACCTGGATAGAATCTGGCGAAGTGAAAGAAGAACCAATGGCGGGTGACGAGTGTTCCATTTTCGTTAATAAACAACGGGTCTGAGGGTGATGCGCCCTGAGAAAGACGGAGATGCATAAGAGAAAGGGGTCATATGGGCTAAAATGGGAATTTTATTTATAAACAAAATATAAAGGGTTCCCTAATCTTCCTGGACAGTTTTACTTCTTTTGAGCAGGATGGAAAAGGCATCAGATGAGGTCATTGCAAGGTTGTAGATACAGGGGTGAATCTGGGGGTTGAATTTGGGAGCGATGTAGACTCTGGAGCACCTAAGGAACCCAAGAAGGCTAAGAGAAAATGGCTTTAAGGTTTATCTAAAAACTAGGAGGAGTAGCTGGAGCGGAGAAGAGGCACCAAGAGAGTACGTTGATGGTGATAGGTAAGCAAGCAAGGGGAGAAAGAGATTCTGGTCGTTGAAGCCCTTTCAGGATTAGAGAAATGTGTGAGTTGCCGTGTGTAGATTTGGGATGCCGAAAATTTGTTTGTAGAAAAACTGGATGCCAGAAATTGAAATATTAATGGAGGAAACTCTTATAGCTTCATTCTTAAGGGAGATAATACTGAATGATACTACAGGCATTGAAAATGAAGGGACCGGAATGCAATTCCAAGATGACCAGTATATTTGCTGTGAGGGGGGAGTGATGCTGAGAAGAGTTGTTTCTTGAGTCTGCAGAATTAGGGAATGCACAGGTGGCTCACATGAATATCAGCTCTGAAAAGGGAGGAAACTGAATTGGCAGGAGGTCATCTTCAGGAGCTAATGTTTTAAATCTCTGCATTTGTAAACGAGAAAGAGAATCGGAGATTATATTCTGGTGGCCGAGAATATGTTGAACTCTTAGAATGAACTGATAACAGATAACCTTCTGAATATTATCATTATATGGTGAGAGGATGAATGACCTTTGTTAATTTGAACTGTAACTGAATTATCTGAGTGGAGAAGAATCTATTTTTTTGGGCCCAGGAAGACCCTCAAAAGGAATGCGGCTACAGCAACTGGATACATTTCATACAATAATGAGGAGTCATCGGGGATAGGAGTGCTGATTAATTCTTCGGGCCATGGAGCAGAAAACCATTTTTCCTTGTAGTATCCTCCAAAGCCGAGAGAGGGAGCTGCATCTGTGAACAGTTGAATGTCTTTGTGCAGCAGGAGACACTCAACGTAAAAGAAAGTAATGTCATTCCAAACTTTCAGTAGGAGCTCCCACAGGCAGAGTTCCTTGCGGCAAAAAGGATCCATGAGTATGACATTGTTGAGGGAATCAACAGAAGGGATCAAGAGAAGGTAGGAGACAGCTCTTTCTTGAGGAATTATCCTCAATGGCTTTTGCAGAAAATACTTTGTAGTATTCAAAGAAAAGGGAACCTCTGAATCTAACTGAGAAGTGTAAAATGATCGCCATACAATTAACCAACTCGCGACGGCGGTTGGGCTAGAACTCGCATATGATGTCCCTGAAATGGCCGAGAGCTAGAATGAACTCGGAAACGGTAAGTGTTTTGAATAAACTGCTGATGAGCTGAAAGAAGAACCACTATGGGGGCCTACTGATTGGCCATAGTGGCCAGGGAGGTCAGTGCAGGGGCCTGCTGGACGCCTACAGTGAGGAGGAACAGAAAGAAAAGTATTTCACAGAGAAGGGACCACCATGGAGGGCTGCTGGCCGTCCATAGTGGCCAGAGAGGTCACTGCAGGGGCCTACTGGACGCCTGCAGTGAGGGGAGAGAAGCTGAAAGGTTATATTTGGAGGAGAAGGGACCACTATGGGGGCCTGCTGGATGCCTGCAGTGAGGAGGAACAGAAAGAAAAGTATTTCACAGAGAAGGGACCACCATGGAGGGCTGCTGGTCGTCCATAGTGGCCAGAGAGGTCACTGCAGGGGCCTGCTGGACGCCTGCAGTGAGGGGAGGGAAGTGAAAGGTTATATTTGGAGGAGAAGGGACCACTATGGGGGCCTGCTGGATGCCTGCAGTGAGGGGAGGTAACCTAAAAGGTTATAGTTGGAGTCAGACAGGGTCCGACATTGGACTGGAAAGGGAAAATTGTAATGTCGAACCTAGTCTGACATAGGACAGCAAAGGGTTAAATAAAATCCCACAACCAATGAGCCCCCCCCCCCCATTAGCTCTTTGCAAGCTGTGAAAAGTCTTGGAGTCTTGACTCTACTCTTCGTTTTCAGCATCACATTTCAACTGTGGTGAAGTCTGCTTATTATCATTTTACGGAATATATCTCAAGTGGGTTTATATTTTTCAGAATCTGAAGTAGAAATCTGGACTACCGTAAACTTATCAATCGTTTACAGCAGGTTCAGAATACAGCTGCACGAATTGTGACAGGTACAAAAAGATTTGAACATTTACACTCTTGAAATACAGTTTTATGAAAGTGTAGGTTTTTTTTTTTAAGAGGCCATTATTTATGATATAGCACAATTTAACAAAAGAGGTAAGATTGTGGTAATAATGAGTAATACACAACTTTGTGTTGTTTTTATGTATTTTTTTTTTTAACAAAAATCACACAAATCACTTTTAATGTTAGTGCACATATAATGCATGCAAACAATTCTTATTTTATTTATGACACTGTGACAAAGTGGTTGATTGTGTACAGGTGCAGGAGTGATGCACTGTGCAATGAACAGACAGAGATTTGTGATCCACTTAGAAAAGTACTTTTATTTATACAATCCAGGTCTGGTGACCAATGATCCCCAGCAATACACAGCAATGTGTAGTGCACAGGTGAAATAATAATGAGTTTGCAGTCCCAAACAATAAGGACAGGTATCTCTCCCACAATGTACAAACACGGTCACCAGTCCTGGGTAGTGCTGTAGTGCTCGTGGTTGGTGATGCAGTTTAATGCATGACAGCAGTGTAGTGCTGTTCCGGGTTTGTGCTGGCCCTTGACCAAATATCAGTACAAAACCTGATGTAAGGGACAAAACTAAGTTTAGCTTTAATTGCATTAGTCAATAAATATGAAAATCAACATTTATCTTTTGAAAAATGAAAGAAATCTTCTCACTAATGTGAATCCAGGTGAATCCAGGTGAAAGCTATGATCCTTTATTGATTTGACCTGTTAAATCCACTTCATTCAGTGTTGATGAAGGGGAGACAGGTTAAAGAAGGATTTTTAAGCCTTGACACAATTGAGACATGGATTGTGTATGTATGCCATTCAGAGGGTAAATTGGCAAGACAAAAGGTTTAAGTGCCTTTGAACGGGGTTTGGTAGTAGGTGCCAGGCACAAGGGTTTGAGTGTGTCAAGAACTGCAACCCTGCTGGGTTTTTCACGCTCAACAGTTTCCCTTGTGTATCAAGGATGGTCTACCACCCAAAGGACATCCAGCCAACAGCAGGCCAGTGGTCGAAAACGGCTCATTGGTGAAAGAGGCCAAAGGAGGCTGACAGGAGTTGTTCAGAGCAAGACGGGCTACAGTTAGTCAACTGACAGTCCAGTACAACATTGGTGCCAAAAGACCCATAAAAGAATGCACAACTCGTCGTACCTTGACACAAATGGGGCATGGCAGCTGACGACCTAACAGAGTTCCACTTCTTTCAGCAAAACACAAGAAACTGCGGTTGCATGGGCTAAGGAACAAAAACACTGAACACTGGAGGATTGGAAAAACATTGCCTGGTCTGATGAATCCCGGTTCCTGCTGTTTCACGCTGATGGGAGGACTAGGGTATGGAGAAAACCACATGAGTACATGCATCCATCATGCTGCGTGTCAACATTGCAGGCTGGTGGTGGTGGTGTGATGGTGTGAGGTGTGTTCTCATGGCACATATTGGGCCCCTTGATAAAAGTGGAGCAACATTTGAATGCCACAGGATATCTGAACATCATTGCCAATCAGGTGCATCCCTTCATGGCAGCAGTGTATCCATCTGCTAATGGATTTTTTCAGCAGGATAATGCCCCATGCCACAATGCTAGGATTGCCCAGGAATGGTTCCACAAACATGACAGTGAATTCAGTTTACTGCAGAGGCCTGCCCAGTCACCAGATCTCAATCCAATTGAGCATCTGTGGGATGAGATGGAACGAGCTATTTGGAGTAGAGATCCACTACCAGCCAACTTGACACAACTGTGGGAAGCATTGGGGTCAACATGGGCCAGCATCTCTGTGGAATGCTTTCGACACTTTGTAGAGTCCATGCCCCAACAAATTGAGGCTGGTCTGAAGGCAAAAGGGGGTGCAACTCAATATTAGGAAGGTGTTTGTGGAAGGGTGGTGGGTAATTCATTGACACGGGAGAGAGAACAAATGTACTTGAAACACCACACCGGTGCCCACTTTTATTTTTTTTTTACCCGCAGATGGCACTTTTGCCCGTGGCCTGTCTATCAACTGACGCACTCACAGGTGTTCAGAAATAATAATGAAAACAGAAGGCGAAAGAAAAAAGGAAAATAAAACAGTAATAAAACTACAAATAAAAGGTGCTGCACTTGGCAGCATTTTAAAAAAAAAAAAAAAAAAAAAAAAAAAGAAAAAGAAACAAGGACCAGGGGTCACAAATGGAGTTTAGACAAAGGGGCATTCAGAACAGAAAATAGGAGGCACTTTTTTACACAGAGAATTGTGAGGGTCTGGAATCAACTCCCCAGTAATGTTGTTGAAGCTGACACCCTGGGATCCTTCAAGAAGCTGCTTGATGAGATTTTGGGATCAATAAGCTACTAACAACCAAACGAGCAAGATGGGCCGAATGGCCTCCTCTCGTTTGTAAACTTTCTTATGTTCTTATGTTCTTATGTTCTTACCCGTACGATCCTGATCACTGACCTACACTAGAGGCTCCCTAGCTTGCTCTAAACAATATTTCGGGGGTCTGCCCAAGGGTTCCCCACTGTCACTGTCTTGCTGTTGGGTTCCTTTCTTTGTCCCAGCTTGTTCTCGGTCCTCGACCAGCGCTTTTGCACATTCAGCGCATCTAAAAGGGCAGCCCTGAGGAAACAGTAGAGCATTAACTTATAGGGCTAACAATCTCCCCAAGACCCGCCTCCCAGCCATTCAGAGAGAGGGAAAGTCCACACACCCACTTTCGCACCACCCTGTGTCACTGCCATGACTCACAGACGGTTGTTGGACGACTGCTGCCCTCTTCCTGCAGCACTGTGAACATGCCAGCAGAGTCAGCACAGAACTCCCCCTGCTACACTTACATAATATCAATTGTTAATCTCTTGTCATCATGAATCTAGGGATAATTAAGCCATAATCTCTAGTTCTTATTGAGAGATTGTGTTTATTATGGTTAATAATTACATTATGGGCTATAAAGGATATTTTCTTTAATGGTAATTGGACACACAGTTGTAACATAAACCCTAGATATACAATGTAAATATGCATGACTGTATCTTTGGACCACACTCGAAAATCAACAATAGACCGACATTTATCATCAGAAAAACACAGAAAATTAAAAGCTGAGATTGATTATTATTATTTTATTATTTATTATTATTATTATATTATTATATTATTATTATTATTATTATTATATTATATATTATATTGTAATATATTATACTTCTATTATTTCACTATTATATAAATTGTTTAGGGGAATCTGTGCGTTTTATTTACATATAATAATATATGTATTCACGATAGACTATTAGTTATTACGTTAAAATAAAAGCTATTATATATATATCGGGGTTATATCGACATTTGTAGGTCGTACTCATGGGTTCGTTCGATCTTGAGGAGCTGTGACTTACACATATAATGATTATATATATATATTATAATATATTATTATTATTATTATTATTATTATTATTTGCTTATTATTATTATTATCACATTATGTTATTCATTTGTAATATATATGTTTCAGCATATAATGCTATGGTTTCACTATTTTATATAAATTGTGTCACTGATATCATATGAAAATATTGTGTCACTGATATCACCTGAAGATATTGTGTCACTGATTTCACATGAAGATATTGTGTCACTGATATCACATGAATATATATATATATATATATATATATATATCACATATATATATATATGTATATATATATTGTGTCACTGATATCACATGAAGATATTGTGTCACTGATATCACATAAATATGAAACATTGAAGATATTGTGTCACTGATATCACATAAATGATTGATTTCACATTCTAAGAAATAATATTGAATAAGACTTATTAGTAATAAAGGGACTAAATAAGTGTCCATAGCAGCTGTTGCTGCCACCGAATCAACGCGTCAATGAGTATTAATATAATGACTAATTGAGATAATTAAAGGAATCTGGAGATTATTAATCAATACGTGGTTTAATTAAGCAGACTACATGACCATCTTGCTGTGGGAGGAATGAAGTGCAGCCTAAGAAAGCAGGTCGCGTCAAAATGACACTGATTTCATCACTGATTTCACATGAAGATATTGTGTCACTGATATCATCACATGAAGATATTGTGTCACTGATTTCACATGAAGATATTGTGTCACTGATATCACATGAAGATATTGTGTCACTGATTTCACATGAAGATATTGTGTCACTGATTTCACATGAAGATATTGTGTCACTGATATCACATGAAGATATTGTGTCACTGATTTCACATGAAGATATTGTGTCACTGATTTCACATGAAGATATTGTGTCACTGATATCACATGAAGATATTGTGTCACTGATATCACATGAAGATAATGTTTATTTCAGTCATGTTTAATCAGTATCTCTACACCCTCCTCATACCTGCCTTACTTGTTCCATGCTGCGTGTATCAGCTGCTGAAGGCTCTGAGAAATCGTGAGGAATCGTCAGGATGCAGGTAAAGTGCACATGTCTATATAGAACTTCATCAGCACAGCTTTCACACTTCTGAGCACATCCACTACTGTCACACATTTCTGAGCCCTGTAATGAACATAAGAAAGTTTACAAACGAGAGGAGGCCATTCGGCCCATCTTGCTCGTTTGGTTGTTAGTAGCTTATTGATCCCAAAATCTCATCAAGCAGCTTCTTGAAGGATCCCAGGGTGTCAGCTTCAACAACATTAGTGGGGAGTTGATTCCATCATGAAGACGAAGGAACATTCAAAGCAAATACGGAATAAGGTTCTTCAAAAGCACCAATCAGGGGTAGGATATAAGAACATTTCCAAGGCAATGAATATCCCCCAGAGCACAGTAAAGTCCATTATTAAGAAATGGAGAGAATATGGCACAACTGTGAATCTGTCTAGGACAGGCCATCCTCAAAACTGAGTATCTGGGCGAGAAGGGCACTAGTCAGGGAGGCCACCAAGAGGCCTCTGGCAACTCTAAAGGAGTTACAGTCTTCCACAGCTGAGCTGGGAGACACTGTGCATACGGCAACAATAGCCCAGGTGCTTCACAAAACTGGCCTTTATGGGAGAGTGGCAAAAAGAAAGCCATTGTTGAAAAAAACTCAAATCAAATCTCAGCTAGAGTTTGCCAGAAGGCATGTAGGAGACTCTGAGACCAAGTGGAAGAAGATTCTATGGTCTGATGAGACCAAAATAGAGCTTTTTGGCCCCAATGCTAAGCGCTATGTTTGGCGCAAGCCTAACAGTGCACATCATCCTGAGAACACCATCCCTACAGTGAAGCATGGTGGTGGCAGCATCATGCTATGGGGATGCTTCTCTGCATCAGGGCCTGGAAAGCTTGTGAAGATAGAGGGCAAAATGGATGCAGCAAAGTACAGAGAAATCCTGGAGACCTGGGACTTGGGAGAAGATTCATCTTCCAGCAGGACAATGACCCCAAACATACAGCCAAAGCCACACTGGAGTGGCTTAAAAACAAAACGTCAATGTCCTTTAGTGGCCCAGTCAAAGCCCGGACCTCAATCCAAATGAGAATATGTGGAAAGAGTTGAAAATTGCTGTTCACCAAAGGTCCCCATCCAACTTGACGGAGCTTGAACAATTTTGCAAAGAAGAATGGGCAAAAATTGCATTGTCCAGATGTGCAAAGCTGGTAGAGACTTATCCAAATAGACTCATGGCTGTAATTGCTGCCAAAGGTGCCTCTACCAAATATTGACTCAAGGGGGTGAATACTTATGCAATAAATTATTTTCTGTTTTGTATTTGTAATTAATTTAGAACAATTTGTAGATTTTATATTTCACTTTGACATTATGGACTTTTTTTGTGTTGATCAGTGGCAAAAACTCCTTATTAAATCCATTTTATTCCATGCTGTAATACAATAAAATGTGGAAAAGTCCAAGGGGGGGTGAATACTTTTGAGAGCCCCTGTATTACACAATCAGGGCTGCATTAGAATGCACCGTGTACACTTCAGTGGCAAACAGATGCTAACATGCATCCATAACTACAGTATTACACAGATAATCACAATAGATAACTTTGTCAAAATGCTTCCCTGCTTCAGCTCTAAAACTCTTATTCTCTCTCCCCTGTTTTCTGATTGGCTAATGTGCAAATCAGCTAATTGGTCATATCTGTATGAGGGCATAGCTTACCCTGCTAGTTACACTCAGTTATGTACCTGTGCTCATGTTTCTAATCTCAACAGAGAGGGTTTAACTCATTTGCCTGCTGACAACATCATAACATTGTGGTAAGAGAGAATGCGTGGCTTATAGATCCTGTTTAGTGCATTGTTTAAAATACATCAAGAGGCTAGAGGCAATTTCTCTCCATCTTAAATGCATGTTACTTGAATGTTGTTGAATGTGATTTGCCTGCTTCCATGGGATGCTCTTTATCTCAGCTAACAAAAAAGAAACATTATGACTAATGAGATACCTGCTTTCATTTACAAGACTAACATGGAAAATGATGCACTGGGATTAAAACTAAAGTTTACTCTGCTTTTATAATGATGATACACAAATGATATCTTATGTTTTATGATATAGTGGAAAACATGGGTTTGTTTTCCAATGCTAGCTTGTTTCTATTCACTACTTTATCATTTTAACAATTTTAAAACCATATTTGCTGGTTGATTTAAAAGGACTGTCAGTTGTGATATGGTAAACACAAAGTGTACTTGTATATCTAAAGGAAGATTTACAGCAGTACTGCTTCCTATCAAAGTTAAGGTTGCTCTGTAATTAATCTATTAACATCAGCATGATATTTCATAATAGAAATGGAGAATATAACTGGTAAGCACAGGATTACTTTACAAACAGCAAACGTGCAAATTATAAATGCAGAAAAGTCATAACATAAAAAAACAGTACAATAAATTGAACTATGTCACTATGACACTCTCAACAGTGTTACACTGCAGTACGATCTTGTAAGGGTTCTGTTAATCTTTAATCTTCCTCTCACCAGATCCTCTTAGGACAGTGAAACCTAGTTCCTTGTTGGGGTATTCAATGCACAATGGATTATTTCTACACGAACTCAACTCTTAGTATCAAATTTGACATGGAATGTAAAGATAATAGGGCTGGGTTTCTGTTCTGGACGGCTCTGGAAGCTCTAACTGCCATTCTGGGTTTGCCAGCCAATGTGCCAGTGCTGTGGACTTTACTGAGGAAACAAACTGCCCTCTCCTCTTCTGAGGTGTTCATACTGAACCTGGCTGTCATGGATGCTTTGTTTTGCCTCAATTCACCCATTAGTTTTTATAATTATTTCTTTCTGAAGAATGCAATTGTTTACACAGTAACAGATATTGTCTATAATTTTAATCTGATAGGAGGTCCTCTGTTCCTTTGTTGTATCTGTGTGGAGCGTTACATGGCAGTTGTGCATCCAATCACCTACCTGGGGTTCAAGTCACTCACCTATAGAGTCCTGTGCTCTGCTGTGGCTTGGGCTGTTACTGTTGCCTTCTCCATCTATCTAGCTATAAAAACCATAGAATCATCTGCATATGTTGTCTCAGGTTACAGCTCTGCCGTGTTTATTGTCATGATTTTCTGTAGCATCTCCATCCTGAGGGTCCTGAGGAGGTCTGCACCGGGGAGAGATGAGATCCATCCCATGAAGAAGAAAGCCTTCCAGATGGTTTTTACCATTTTAATTATTGTGTTAGTTTCCAATTTCCCAGCAGTAGCCATTGTCCCATTTGAATCCTGTTTCAATGAGATTACATTTAATTGTTATATAATGCCAGTCTGCTTTTCCTTTTTTTACCCCCAGTAGCTTCATACAGCCTTTGCTCTACCTCTCTCATGTGGGTGCCTTGTCTTGTGGGCAGTTTCCATGCAATGGGGGGAGCTGTACAGCACTGAGCTCCACTCCATGAACTCAACGGAAAACACGTTCCATTGGAGATCAAGTAGCTTCTAATTAGATGTTTCTGTCCTTTAATTATTAAGATGCTGTGAAGAGATGTGTAAAATAAAACAAACAAAAGTGATAACATGTGAAAAGACAACATAAACCAACTGGAGGCAAACAAAGTGTGGGCATAATGTAAAATGTTTAAAAGTAAAGTTAATGAATGAATGTAAAATGCTGATTTCAGGGTTATCCCTAATGTAGGTTAATTGTTTGATTTAATAATATGACTTCATTGTGTAATCCTGTGATTGCCTGAGAGTTAAAAGAGTGGTGAGGATGAGAAGGTGCGAGGGGGAACGTGAGGAGGAGTTGCTGAGGGCGTGAGTGGAGTGGGTTTTTTTTATGAAGAAACGAAAGTAAGGAAAACTGAATAAATTGCTTGTGAGTATAAATCGGGATAAACAGGAGTAGCCTGTCCCCATTTAGAGAGGGACGCTACAGTTTAGTTAGACCCCAAAAAAGGGGTTAGGCTTTTCTCTTGTTTTTGTTCACAGAAACTGTGTGTTTGTTTCTTTTTTCAAATAAAGCCACGCCACGACGTGTTTCATTCTAAATATTGTTTTCCTTGGAATTACTCTTGCATACTACACACTACAAGATCATTATCCTGAAAGACAGCAGCACATTCATTACAGCTTGTTAAAATAGGGTGCAATTATTTTGTTCTTATTCTTTGTAAATTATGTTGTGTGACTGTAAGGGCTAGAAGTCATGTGACGTTGACACTGCATTTCAACTTAATCGGGCTGTGGATTGAAGAATGCTCTTCAAGTCTGATCTGTAACAAATCAGACCAATCATGGGATACAACCCAGATCTAAAGACAAAACAATCAGGGACTGTAAAAGAGACTGAAGAGTGTTTTTATTGAAGGTATAGTAAGGTCACCAGCCACAATGATATACTTTGAAACATGTAATTAATACTAGAATTGCCAGGTTTATGCTATTACCTAGAACCGCCAGCAGTAGTCATTTTGACTGGTACATTTTAAACCGCTTTGATATGAAAATGAAGTACAATTAGATACAACTGAAAATTTGAATTTATGAACATCATGTTTAATATTTGCATAGCATTAAATGAAAAAAGAAACATAAAAAAGTATTATTTTCGAAATTATCGCATATAATGCATGACGTACAAAATTGAAAAATCATAATAAAATAAACATTTCAAAAGAAGATATTCTGTAACCAGCTGTAAACTGGTTTATTTACCTGGCATTATTTTCTGTTGTGTGTGTCACTTGATGCGCACTGTATCCAGGCTGAGCTGCGTTTCCCTGCCGCTTTGTAGATTTCTGATCAAAATCTTTCTGCCAAAGCTCCATTGCTAGCATCGTAAGAGATCTCTCCTACTGATATTTTCCCAGGTGCATTCATTGTACAAAACGAAGGAATTGATGGCTGCGATATCCAGTACATTGTAAAATACAGCTACTGGACACCGATGATTGCTTTCACTGAGTACTAGGTTTTGTGCAGATGGTGGAAACTCTTTTCTTGCTTTGTTTACTCTTCCAACCAGGCTGTTTGTTTTTCTTCAACCATTCTCCTAAGTACAATGAAATAAAAAAAATGTATTGGTAACATTCATCCCTTTACCAAGCACGGTTCCAACAGCCTAACACACTGCCACCCAGTCTCTGAGCAGCAGGGCGAGTTTCATCTTTGCACAGGTAGGGGTAGGGTCCGCTGCCAGCCAAAACTTGATCCCAGATTTGACAGATTTGTTTGTCAAGTGACACTGTGGTTTTGTCAGAAACAGCTGCTTATCCATGTAATGTTTTATTGAAACAGGCAATACTTTTTTCAATGAAATCGTTCCAGTTTTCTCATGTCAAGGCAAATATATCTGTAGTTGCTCTCAAATCAAAATGCAAAAATATCAAGATTTCTCAAAAAAGTCATGTCATAGTATGATTGTAAGACAACAGACTGCATATGCTCATGTAGACAGCCATGCTGCAGCTGTCCAAGGAATTGACAAGATTGCAATAGAGATTTGGATACAGTAACACATATCTAGACTTCAAGAGCAATATTCTATTCAAATATATACTGCTGTAAAGTCAGTGGAGGTAGAGATAACAAACTGGCTTGTATGCATTTAAAAAATAGCATATTATAGGATATATTGAAAATAAAAGCATGTACTGTAACAAGCCATCAAAATGACTAACTTTGGTGGTTCTAGGTAGAGGTGCTTATAACTTTTTTTTTAATTTTTGCAATTGTAACTTTCAAACGCTATCAGGGCATTTAATACAAGAACAGACAACAGTGGATCTTCAACACACACACAGAGTAATTCAAATTGTATCTATATATCTGTAGTTGCTCTCAAATTAAAACGCAAAAATATCAAGATTTCTCAAAAAATCCTTGTCATAGTAATATTGTAAGACAGCAGACTGCATATGCTCATGTAAACAGCCACACTGCAGCTCTCCAAGGAATTGACAAGATTGCAATAGAGATTTGGATAATATATACCTAGACATTATGAGCGATATTCTATTCAAATACATACTGCTATAAACCAGGTAAACAAGGTAAAGATGTCAAACTGGCTTGTATACATCTAAAAAATAGTGCATTATAGGTTATATTAATAGTAAAAGCATGTATTGTAACAAGCCATCAAAATGACTACTTTTGGCGGTTCTGGGTAGAGGTGTGTGGCAGAGCAAAGCTCTGCCCTTTAAATTGGCAGGGATGGGGTTAACTTCCCCTACCTGCCTGGGTTTATTATGTTCAGGTGGCTGGGTTGATTAGTTGATTAGGTTGATTAACGATCAATCAGCGCCCAGCCACCTGATATAAAAGGAGGCCTCTGCTTCTCATTTGGGGGAGAGGGAGCTGAGGAAGCAGGTTTTTTTTTTTTTTTTTGGTTGTTTAGAAAGTTTGAATCCAGTGAAGGCATCGCCCAGCCTGGAAACTGTTATTTTTGTAAGTTTTGCTTTTTATCTTTTTTGTGTTTAAATTGCTTTGTTTTGGCCCTTGTGCCCTTTCATTTTGTGTTTATTTATAATAAAATAGTTAGAGCCAGAGAGGGGTGAGGAGCTGCCGTCGCTCCCAGAGCCAGAGAGGGGTGAGGAGCTGCCGTCGCTCCCAGAGCCAGAGAGGGGTGAGGAGCTGCCGTCGCTCCCAGAGCCAGAGAGGGGTGAGGAGCTGCCGTCGCTCCCAGAGCCAGAGAGGGAGGAGGATCTGCTGTCGCTCCCAGAGCCAGAGAGGGAGGAGGATCTGCCGTCGCTCCCAGAGCCAGAGAGGGAGGAGGATCTGCCGTCGCTTCCAGAGCCAGAGAGGGAGGAGGAGCCTCCGTCACTTCCAGAGCCAGAGAGGGAGTGAGGATCTGCTGTCGCTCCCAGAGCCAGAGAGGGAGGAGGAGCCTCCGTCACTCCCAGAGCCAGAGAGGAGTGAGGAGCTGCCGTCGCTCCCAGAGCCAGAGAGGGAGGAGGATCTGCCGTCGCTCCCAGAGCCAGAGAGGGAGGAGGAGCCTCCGTCACTTCCAGAGCCAGAGAGGAGTGAGGAGCCACCGTCGCTCCCAGAGCCAGAGAGGGAGGAGGATCTGCCGTCGTCCCCAGAGCCAGAGAGGGGTGAGGAGCCGCCGCCGCCGCTCTCAGAGCCCGAGAGGGAGGAGCCGCCGCCGCTCTCAGAGCCCGAGAGGGAGGGGCCGCCTCCGCCACCAGAGGGAGCCGGGCCGCCGCCTCCGCCACCAGAGGGAGCCGGGCCGCCGCCTCCGCCACCAGAGGGAGCCGGGCCGCCGTCACCGCCTCCGCCACCAGAGGGAGCCGGGCCGCCGTCGCCGCCTCCGCCACCAGAGGGAGCCGGGCCGCCGTCGCCGCCTCCGCCGCCTCCGCCACCAGAGGGAGCCGGGCCGCCGTCGCCGCCTCTCCCACCAGAGGGACCCGGGCCGCCGTCGCCGTGCTACCTTGGAGATTCGGGGCCCCCTCAACCAAAGAAGGCTTGGGGGCTCCGACATCAACCCCGCCCACCACCACCCACCATAACAGCCCACCCAAGGGACATAATTGGACTCTTGGGGGGAGGGGGGTGGGGGGGAGTTGGTGGGGGGAAGGGGGGAGTTGGCCGATTGCGGCCGGTGTACGTTGTACATGGGGGGAGGTGTGTGGCAGAGCAAAGCTCTGCCCTTTTTAAATTGGCAGGGATGGGGTTAACTTCCCCTACCTGCCTGGGTTTATTATGTTCAGGTGGCTGGGGTTGATTAGTTGATTAGGTTGATTAACGATCAATCAGCGCCCAGCCACCTGATATAAAAGGAGGCCTCTGCTTCTCATTTGGGGAGAGGGAGCTGAGGAAGCAGGTTGGTTTTTTTTTTGGTTGTTTAGAAAGTTTGAATCCAGTGAAGGCATTGCCCAGCCTGGAAACTGTTATTTTTGTAAGTTTTGCTTTTTATCTTTTTTGTGTTTAAATTGCTTTGTTTTGGCCCTTGTGCCCTTTCATTTTGTGTTTATTTATAATAAAATAGTTATTTTTTTGAACTGCAGTCTGTCTCTGGGCCTCTATCCACTCGCCAGCCTGCCACAAGGCCTGCATACAAGGTGCTTTGAAAAAAATTTTTGCGATTCTGACTTTTAAAATGGCGTCAGGGGTATTTAATACAAGAACAGATAACGTGGAGGAGTAATTTAAATTTTAAAAGTGAAAACCATCAAAATGACTACCGTAGCGGTTCTAGTGTTAAGAACTGTAAATATTATAAAAGGACAGCTTGTTAGTCAGTGTTGGTAATGGATATTGCCTGTGGTTGTAGATTACCCTGTCTGAATCCATTGGAAAGACTGGTGTTGCTATAATGTTTAAATAGGATGTTTACATGAGAATTGTTGGCTATATGTAAATGTATATTAATGGCTTGTCCGAGTTATAAGTGAATAAAGAATGATGAGTTACAGTACAGTCACACACAAGCACTCAATTGGTGGTCTGTTGATTATTCATGGGTACT
>NC_054579.1:2536045-2569078 GCF_017654505.1 Polyodon spathula | reverse complement strand
TGAATATGATATTTCACAATAGAAATGAAGAATATAACTGGTAACCACAGGATTACTTTACAAACAGCAAACATGTGCAAATTAGTAATATAGAAAAGTCATAACATAAAAAAACACTATGACCCTCTCAACAGTGTTACACTGCAGTACGATCTTGTAAGGGTTCTGTTAATCTTTAATCTTTCTCTCACCAGATACTCTCTACCAGTGAAACCAAGTTCCTTGTTGAGGCATTCAATGCACAATGGATTATTTCCACACAAACTCTACCATGGTCCGCAGCAACACCACGGTTCTAGGTACCATTTTTGAACTGGAATGTAAAGATAATCCGGCTGGGTTTGTATTCTGGATGGCTATGGAGATTCTAACTGACTTTCTGGGTTTGCCAGCCAATGTGAGAGTGCTGTGGATTTTACTGAGACGACAAACTGCCCTCTCCTCTTCTGATGTGTTCATACTGAACCTGGCTGTCATGGATGCTTTGTTTTGCCTCAATTCACCCATTAGTTTTTCTAATTATTTCTTTCTGAAGAATACAATTGTTTACACAGTAACAGAAATTGTCTGTCATTTTAATCTGATAGGAGGTCCTCTGTTCCTTTGTTGTATCTGTGTGGAGCGTTACATGGCAGTGGTGCATCCAGTCACCTATCTGGGGTTCAAGTCACTCACCTACAGAGTCCTGTGCTCTGCTGTGGCTTGGGCCATTACTGTTGCCTTCTCCATCTATCTAGCTATATCCACCATAGAATCATCTGCATATGTTGTCTCAGGTTACAGCTCTGCCGTGTTTATTGTCATGATTTTCTGTAGCATCTCCATCCTGAGGGTCCTGAGGAGGTCTGCACCGGGAAGAGACGAGGTCCATCCCATGAAGAAGAAAGCCTTCCAGATGGTTTTTACCATTTTAATGATTGTGTTAGTTTCCTATTTCCCAGCAGTAGCCCTCGTCCCATTTGAATCCTGTTTCAATAATATTACATTTCATTGTTATATAATGCCAGTCTGCTATTCCTTTTTTACCCCCAGTAGCTTCATACAGCCTTTGCTCTATCTGTCTCATGTGGGTGTCTTGTCTTGTGGGCAGTTTCCATGCAATGGGGGGTGCTGTACAGCACTGAGCTCCACTCCATGAACTCAACAGAAAAAACGTTCCATTGGAGAGCAAGTAGCTTCTAATTAGATGTTTCTGTTCTTTAATTATTAAGATGCTTTGAATAGAGAAGCCAGGAGAGACGGCAACACGGATATGTGCTGTCAATTTCAAACAGCTACAAGCACCTCAATCAGGCAATACAAACATATCAATGAAAATTATTATTGAAGAATCAGCACTCCGACCAGCTCAGAGCAAACCTCATTACAAGTTTGAGATGTCATATTATGCTAATTAAACTGTAAAGCATGTGTTATTAATGTTTGTCTGTATTTATTTATTTATATGTATGCCGAATCACAGCATGGAAAACTCATGACGCTCCTCTGTAAGGTGGAGCGCAGATACTTCCTGTGTGCTGGACCCATAGGAGCGTGGAACATGTTCTTTCGGTCCAGTGTGATAACCCATTCATCGGGCCAGACAGCAGAGCTGGGTCCCGGAAGAGGAATCACGCTGCTACTACATTTTCTTTTTAAACTGCAAGGCAGTAAAGAAAACACACACACACACGCACACAAACACAACAGCAAGGTTGTGAGGGTAAAATAGCAGGACCATGGCAGCGCGTGCAACTGCTTTTTTTTATTTTATTTTTTTTAAACAGCGTGCTGAGTAGATGGGCTGAAACAAGCCGGCGAAAGCCAATCAACAGCGAGGCGCAGCAGAGCTGAGTCCCGGTGGAAGAATCACGCTTGTATTATTACTATTTCTAAACTGCAAAGCAGTGAAATAAACCAGACATACACACACACAACAGCTTGCTGTGAGGGTAATACAACAGATACCACGGCAACGCTAGTGAGCTGAAATTTTATGGGCACCGAGAGGGTTGGCTGAGGCAGTCCAGCAGAGTCAGACAAAACAACGAGCACTGTAAGGTTTAAGCAGACTGCAACCGCAAAGCTATGTAGGCTGTTACACAGAAAAAGAGTAAAAACAGAGTAGTAGCTGGACATGGGTGTCTAGCCTGGACTACATGCAGTCACACGACCGGGCCAGCGTGTAGCCTACAGCGGAGTGGAGCGCCGTATACAGGCAGAGGCAACGAGGCACTGTTGAGCTAGGTCTGAAGCAGTGGTCAAGCACCATATGTACTGCATGCACCGTGCAACCCGAGCACCATGCGCAGAGTACCGTGCGCTATATGCAACAAGTACTGTGCAGCACTGCGTTCCCACACTAACACCAGATACCATGCACACCGTGTGCACCGAGCACCGTGCCGTGCATACCATGTGCACCAAGCACCGTGTGCGCCGAGTGCACTGAGTGCCATGAAGCACTGGGTACAATGCACACCACGTGCACTGAGTGCCATGCAGCACCGGTATAACCTGGACCGAGAGCACCGAGTACCGTGCAGAGCTGGGCACCATGCACACTGCGTGTACCGAGTACTGCATGCACAGCGTGCAGTGTCGGCGCACTGCCTGTATCAATAAGCACCATGCACACGGGCCGAGCACGCACTGCAGTATTAGAAAACACGAGGGACAGCTATGCAACGGTGCCTACCCTGACCACGAGGTCATACACCTGGGCAGCGCGTAACGTACAACAGGGGGACAGGGCCGAAGCCGCGGAGGGCGATTAACTTTAGCAATACAGCAAAACAATACAATAATACAGTACAATAACAATACAGTACAATAATAATACAGCAGTGCAGATAAGGGAGGGCACACTGTCTGTTCGATTGTAAGGCCCACACGTGGTGATAGGCCAATGCAGCCTGAGTATATCTCAACTCAGCAACGGGGTAAGCCTCGCTGAGGAGTACATGGCTGGTCTGGCTGTAAGCAGCCGCGCCGCAGCTAGTCCTCTGCGTAAGCACAGGGACGCGCAGCACAATCAAAATAACAAGGGCGACTCACAGGCGACTGGTGGACTAACTGGACAACGGGGAGAGAGGCCTAGCCCCGGTGGAGTAACAGCGCTCTGCCAAGTAAAAAAGGGGGTGAAAAACACACACTCACTCTTAATAATGCTGCAGTGGACTACACAGACGACAGACAGAAGAGAAGCAGCCTGACACGCGTAGCAAGCAGGTGCTGAGTGACAGTATAAGAAATAGAAAAAAAGCTTTAGGAGCTACTGATTCCGTGAAAAGCGGCGAGCCAGCTTTCAGCACGAAGTGCAGGGGAACTAGCAGCAAACTCAACACAGCGCTTTTTAAATAATAAAAAGGGCTCAATGCAACATAGAGGTCTTACCTTACCATCTTGAGAAGCGAAAAGAGAATGATTCTTCCCTGAGTGACAATTATGTACCCTCGGTAGGCGGAACTGAGAATGTCACCGAGGGAAGAGGGCTTATCGGCAGCTTTGATAAAAAATGCTCAGGGACACCTAACATTAGGCAGGCGTATATCCCATAACAATATTTTTGGTGGCCATCTTCGAATTGAAAGGGAACCGCTTATCAACTTGTGTGCATTTACCACATACTGCTCTTTCACACTGGGCACAGATATCAGAAGTTTTATTTTTATTGCATTTCGTTACCTGGCATTGTTTTCTGTTGCGTGAGTCACTTGATGGGCACTGTATCCAGGCTGAGCTGCGTTTCCCTGCCGCTTTGCAGCTTTCTGATCGAAATCTTTCTGCCAAAGCTCCATTGCTAGCATCGTAAGAGATCTCTCCTATTGATATTTTCCCAGGTGCATTCATTGTACAAAACAAAGGAATTGATGGCTTCCATGTCCAGTACATTGTAAATACAGCAACTGGACACCAGTGATTGCTTTCACTGAGTACTAGGTTTTGTGCAGATGGTGGAAACTCTCTTCTCACTTTGTTTATAGGGCCTCATGCACTAAACGGTGGTAAATTACCTGACGCGCCATGCGCGGTGAGTATGAAGAAACTCATACGCCTGGCGCGACAAGTGATATAGTAAGCGATTGGATCAGCTCTGTTACACATATAAAAGTAATAGATCATGTTATTAGGACGTAGCTATGTGATTCAAAATACCAGTCATCATAGCAATGAAAGGTCCTGTCATCGTACACAGAGTGTAACAGTTTATGTATATGGTTCCTCCACAAGACAGGTAGTCTGATGTCCACTTTGTGCAGAAAAGACAGCGACCAAGGAGGCTGCAAAGCCTTACACAGCTACACCTCTGCAGAGGGTCGTCGCAGCCAAGTGAGGCGGCGGGATGTTCGCTTTGTTAGAAATGTCACAACGCAGCGAAATAGAAAACATAACTGAAAAACTTCAAGTGAGGCGATCACCTGTCACCCACTAATGTTTACACTAAGAAAGTTTCTCTAACGTTACCACAACACTGGCTAATATAAATGTTGTTTCTTTCAGGATTGCAAGTGTGTGGTTATGTATTTCTTTTCTTTATGAAAACTTTACCCTTCCAGCTGCTCTATCAAATAGATTTTCGATGTGCGCACAGCCAAGCACATTGTCCTGCGTTGTCACAGTCCTCTTTTCCTGACAACTAATACCAATGTTATATCAGAGCCGAAATAATTCTCCGAAATAAGAGCTCCCTGTTCCCTTTTGACACTCCTGCCTATGTCTTATTTAAAACCGGATAAGAACAGGTTCGACGTGTGGAGCATGTTGTCCATATCCTCCTTTGTAAAAACTTGTGAAAAGAAAAGGAATCATTTCTTATAGTGCTAGGTTTCTCTTTGTCCTATGATGTATGCCGTTCGTATCTTTTGACATTTTACTTCCTCCTTGAATGTTTGTGATATTCAAACAGAATAAAAAGAAGTGCCTGTGTTTTACCATTTCATTCATCCCTTACACTCAATTATAAAATCTCACTTACTCCAACAAAACTGTCTAAAAACTGAGAACAATACCTTTGCCACATGTTTCTACTGGAAAAGTAGTTAATTTCATTCTTGTATTTATCGTTTAGGAAACAAACAAACAATAAACACCTGTGTTTGGCACTTCCAGTCAACACCGCTGAGGGATGCTGTTCAGCTGGCAAAGAATTATCTAACCCTGATTGAACAGGAGGCAGTCCCAGTGGATTGGCCCATGTGAGGGGGTGAGGGGACACACTGTGACCCGGGCTCTGAACCAGTCGCAGGACGGGTGAGGGGACACATTGACCCGGGCTCCGAAGCAGTCGCAGGGTGGGCAAGGGGGGTAACAGGACACACTGACCCGGGCTCCGAAGCAGTCACAGAATGGGCAACGGGACACACTGACCCGGGCACCGAAGCATTCGCAGGATGGGCAAGGGGAGTAAGGGGACACACTGTGACCTGGGCTCCGAAGCAGTACCGATGGGCGAGGGGGGAGACGGGTACACATTGCGACCCGGCAGGATGGGCTGTCCCTTGTTTAGCAGGGAGAATCTGGGCAGCTTTTAAATTTATAATAATAAAACTCTTTAAACTTCAAAACGCTCAGTCAGAATTCGAATGCAAAGCTATAGAAAAGTCAAGCAGGCAAACAGACCTTTTTCAGTGTAGTAATGATAATGTTCTGAAATACATGTATCACTCAATTATGTATTACCCGTCCCATTAACAACAGAAAAGATGAAACATGCGCAGGTTTGTGTTGAATTGCTTCTTTACCAATTGCATTTGCTTGTGTCACAACCATTTGGGCAGTGTGTGTTTTATAGCAAATCTAATTTCAATCACACACACACACTTGATAAAGAAGAGGAGGCACCTCACACCAGGAACAGTGTGGTGTCCAGGCATAGTTTATCAAGACAGGGCCTCTCCAGCACAATTTAAATAATAAAACAATGATTGACATGCTGCTATCCAAACACATCTGTTTTAAAGCAGGATTTGAAAAGTGCTTAAGCAGGATTGAATAGTGCTTGCTTTAGCTCCTGCAATTTGAATGCCCTAACTAAAATTACAGGCTGCACTCTCTACCTGTAATACAGGACCTAGAGTCTGAACTGCGCCTTGAAGGATGCGATTGAGTGAGTCTGAACAACACACAGTGAGAGGCTTGAGAAGGTTGAACAACCACCAAGTGATGAGGTTGAGTGATTGTGGATGAGGCCTCCGACTCGCACCACATGATGCTGAGTTTGAGGAATTAGGTTGAAAGCAGCAGGCATGTTTATATTCTAGCATTGTGTGACATGAGAAGCCAAAATGAATCCTAGGCAACAATCTCCCTCCCAACCTGTGAGAGCACGGTATAACAGTGTGCCTCGTCGAAGGATGGTATGGCAGTTCATTACAGTGTAGTCGGAAGCCAGCCATCCAGGAAGGGGGCAGAGTCACAATGCCTGAAGTCATCGACCTATCGCGGTATGCGGTGTGTCAGTCATGGATTGGAGGAGATGTCTGTGAATGAACTATATCACAGGGGTGTGGCTAAGGGTGTACGGGGGGTGAATGTAATCTGTGGTTCGTTGCTACTGAAGGATCCCTTGGCAGACGGAGTAATGATATGGAGTGATAGTATGTGAGTGATAAGTATTTTGTTTGTTGCTAACGGTCTGTTCTTGTCATTATAGAAAACTATCCTCCAGCTTTAGCTAAACCACCAGCAATTAAACTTGGACTACACTTCACCATTATACACGAATAAACCTGTAAATCACCACTTTCACTAAGAGCACTCACTCTGGACTTACGACCGTGTTTGTGTTTGTGTGTGTCTTTTTTGCATGTATTATTATTTCAGGACTGAACCCCGTGGTTTACCCCTTGAGACGCGGACACCCACAATCATGGGTTTCGAGGCCACCGATACACTCATATTTGTCAGCAAATAAATAGCTGCTTTTTCACTGAGACCTGCCATGTGTCTGTCATTCCTGAGCTCTGCATCACTGGATAACAGCGAAGACATATGTTTGTTATTGTTTGTTATTTTGTGTTTGTTCTTTTTAAATGTGGGAATGTGTGACTGTCGGTTAGTGATTGTTAGATTAGACGGCAGTCACGTGTAATTAGTAAACTCGTTCAGATTGTGATCGAGGGGTAATAGGATAATTAATAGCTAGTTAAACACTAGGCCATCGTATAAAAGCCTACAGCTCTTCTTGTTCAATGTGGAGTGAGAAAGAGCGAGCAGAGAGAATCTGAAAATAAAATAAATATATGAACAGTGAAGGCGATTGCCCAGCCTGACCTATGTTGTTTAGTGTTCGTGATTTTGTTTGTTGTAATAAATTTTTTGCTCCCAGAGCATGGGATTTATGTTTAAATAGTTTATTCTTTATTTGGATTGTTTAAAAATAAAATGCCTTTTGCACGCAGGCACCTTGCCTCTGTGTTTTTGTTCCTGATCTGGCCGGACGTCACCACTCAGCCTCCCTGTCACACACACCATTATTGGCAGTTGGACAACTTCAGGGCCTCTAGATATTCTGATGTTTATCATTTTATAGTTAAATTGAAAGTTTTATAAAAATTAAAATAGATTATTTTATTGATTTATTTCTTTAACAATCTTCAATCTTTTAGAACCATGGCGATAGTTCCCCTACAGGACCCAGGATTGAAGAACACCCTTCAGGCTGAAATCAAGGTGGATAGTGGTTGTTGGAATCGGGGTGCATAGCGGTTGTTGGAATCGGGGTGCAGAGCTGTTGTTGGAATCGGGGTGCAGAGCGATTGTTGGAATCGGGGTGCAGAGCGATTGTTGGAACTGGGGTGGAGAGCGGTTGTTGGATTCGGGGTGGAGAGCGGTTGCTGGAATCGGGGTGCAGAGCGGTTGTTGGAACTGGGGTGGAGAGCGGTTGTTGGAATCGGGGTGTAGAGCGGTTGTTGGAATCGGGGTGTAGAGCGGTTGTTGGAATCGGGGTGCAGAGCGGTTGTTGGAAGCGGGGTGGAGAGTCTTACCCGTACGATCCTGATCACTGACCTACACTAGAGGCTCCCTAGCTTGCTCTAAACAATATTTCGGGGGTCTGCCCAAGGGTTCCCCACTGTCACTGTCTTGCTGTTGGGTTCCTTTCTTTGTCCCAGCTTGTTCTCGGTCCTCGACCAGCGCTTTTGCACATTCAGCGCATCTAAAAGGGCAGACCTGAGGAAACAGCAGAGCATTATCTTATAGGGCTAACAATCTCCCCAAGACCCGCCTCTCAGCCATTCAGAGAGGGGGAAAGTCCACACACCCACTTTCGCACCACCCTGTGTCACTGCCATGACTCACAGACGGTTGTTGGACGACTGCTGCCCTCTTCCTGCAGCACTGTGAACATGCCAGCAGAGTCAGCACAGAACTCCCCCTGCTACACTTACATAATATCAATTGTTAATCTCTTGTCATCATGAATCTAGGGATAATTAAGCCATAATCTCTAGTTCTTATTGAGAGATTGTGTTTATTATGGTTAATAATTAAATTATAAGCTGTAATGGGTATTTTCTTTAATGGTAATTGGCGAATACTGTTGATAACATAAACACCTAGATTCCATGTAAATTCATGACTGTCATCTTTGGACCACACTTTTAGTTGTCAACATATAGACTGTACATTTATCATCAAAAAACACAGAAATTAAAAGCTGAAGATTGACTGAGTGTATTTATTATTATGTTTTTTTTTTTTTATTATTATTATTATTATTATTATTATTATTATTATTATTATTATTATTATTATATATGTTTATATTACTTAATATTATAATACAAGTCGTTTTCAGCAATACCTAGGTTACACTATTTTATATATAATGTTTCTGAGATATTCTTTGTGCTATATCATATATATAATATACTATATTATATATATATATATATATATAATATATATATATATATATAGTACTATTTTAATACATGTGTTCATACTAGTAACTGTGAACATTTACTAATGATTTGGTTTTACACATTCTAAGAATAATATTGAATAAGACTTATTAGTAATAAAGGGACTAAATAAGTGTCCATAGCAGCTGTTGCTGCCACCGAATCAACGCGTCAATGAGTATTAATATAATGACTAATTGAGATAATTAAAGGAATCTGGAGATTATTAATCAATAAGTGGTTTAATTAAGCAGACTACA
This sequence comes from Polyodon spathula, assembly GCF_017654505.1. Classification (NCBI taxonomy): domain Eukaryota; kingdom Metazoa; phylum Chordata; class Actinopteri; order Acipenseriformes; family Polyodontidae; genus Polyodon; species Polyodon spathula. The sequence continues at coordinate 2,559,933 of NC_054579.1, read as the reverse complement.
TGACCATCTTTCTGTGGGAGGAATGAAGTGCAGCCTAAGAAAGCAGGTCGCGTAAAACACAGAATCCTACTGATATCATCTGAAGATATTGTGTCACTGATATCACATGAAAATATTGTGTCACTGATATCACCTGAAGATATTGTGTCACTGATTTCACATGAAGATATTATGTCACTGATATCACATGAAGATATTGTGTCACTGATTTCACATGAAGATATTGTGTCACTGATATCACATGAAGATATTGTGTCACTGATTTCACATGAAGATATTGTGTCACTGATATCACATGAAGATATTGTGTCACTGATATCACATGAAGATATTGTGTCACTGATATCACATGAAGATATTGTGTCACTGATATCACATGAAGATATTGTGTCACTGATTTCACATGAAGATATTGTGTCACTGATATCACATGAAGATATTGTGTCACTGATATCACATGAAGATATTGTGTCACTGATATCACATGAAGATATTGTGTCACTGATTTCACATGAAGATATTGTGTCACTGATATCACATGAAGATATTGTGTCACTGATATCACATGAAGATATTGTGTCACTGATATCACATGAAGATATTGTGTCACTGATATCACATGAAGATAATGTTTATTTCAGTCATGTTTAATCAGTATCTCTACACCCTCCTCATACCTGCCTTACTTGTTCCATGCTGCGTGTATCAGCTGCTGAAGGCTCTGAGAAATCGTCAGGATGCAGGTAAAGTGCACATGTCTATATAGAACTTCATCAGCACAGCTTTCACACTTCTGAGCACATCCACTACTGTCACACATTTCTGAGCCCTGTAATGAACATAAGAACATTTACAAACAAGAGGAGGCCATTCGGCCCATCTTGCTCATTTGGTTATTAGTAGCTTATTGATCCCAAAATCTCATCAAGCAGCTTCTTGAAGGATCCCAGGGTGTCAGCTTCAACAACATTACTGGGGAGTTGTATTACATCATGAAGACGAAGGAACATTCAAAGCAAATCTGGAATAAGGTTCTTCAAAAGCACCAATCAGGGGTAGGATATAAGAACATTTCCAAGGCAATGAATATCCCCCAGAGCACAGTAGTCCATTATTAAGAAATGGAGAGAATATGGCACAACTGTGAATCTGTCTAGAACAGGCTGTCCTCAAAAACTGAGTATCTGGGCGAGAAGGGCACTAGTCAGGGAGGCCACCAAGAGGCCTCTGGCAACTCTAAAGGAGTTACAGTCTTCCAGGGCTGAGCTGGGAGATACTGTGCATATGGCAACAATAGTCAGAGTGCTTCACAAAACTGGCCTTTATGGGAGAGTGGCAAAAAGAAAGCCATTGTTGAAAAAACTCAAATTTCAGCTAGAGTTTGCCAGAAGGCATGTAGGAGACTCTGAGACCAAGTGGAAGAAGATTCTATGGTCTGATGAGACCAAAATAGAGCTTTTTGGCCCCAATGCTAAGCGCTATGTTTGGCGCAAGCCTAACAGTGCACATCATCCTGAGAACACCATCCCTACAGTGAAGCATGGTGGTGGCAGCATCATGCTATGGGGATGCTTCTCTGCATCAGGGCCTGGAAAGCTTGTGAAGATACATTTCAAAATTAATGCAGCAAAGTACAGAGAAATCCTGGAGATCTGGGATTTGGGAGAAGATTCATCTTCTAGCAGGACAATGACCCCAAACATACAGCCAAAGCCACACTGGAGTGGCTTAAAAACAAAACGTCAATGTCCTTTAGTGGCCCAGTCAAAGCCCGGACCTCAATCCAAATGAGAATATGTGGAAAGAGTTGAAAATTGCTGTTCACCAAAGGTCCCCATCCAACTTGACGGAGCTTGAGCAATTTTGCAAAGAAGAATGGGCAAAAATTGTAGTGTCCAGATGTGCAAAGCTGGTAGAGACTTATCCAAATAGACTCATGGCTGTAATTGCTGCCAAAGGTGCCTCTACCAAATATTGACTCAAGGGGGTGAATACTTATGCAATAAATTATTTTCTGTTTTGTATTTGTAATTAATTTAGAACAATTTGTAGATTTTATATTTCACTTTGACATTATGGACTTTTTTTTGTGTTGATCAGTGGCAAAAACTCCTAATTAAATCCATTTTGATTCCATGTTGTAATACAATAAAATGTGGAAAAGTCCAAGGGGGGGTGAATACTTTTGAGAGCCCCTGTATTACACAATCAGGGCTGCATTAGAATGCACCGTGTACACTTCAGTGGCAAACAGATGCTAACATGCATCCATAACTACAGTATTACACAGATAATCACAATAGATAACTTTGTCAAAATGCTTCCCTGCTTCAGCTCTAAAACTCTTATTCTCTCTCCCCTGTTTTCTGATTGGTTGATGTAAAAATCAGCTGATTGATCACATCTATATGAGGGCGTAGCTTACCCTGCTAGTTACACTCAGTTCTGTACCTGTGCTCATGTTTCTAATCTCAACAGAGAGGGTTTAACTCATCTGCCTGCTGACAACATCACAACACTGTGGTAAGAGAGAATGCGTGGCTTATAGATCCTGTTTAGTGCACTGTTTAAAACACATCAAGAGTCTAGAGGCAATTTCTCTCCATCTTAAACGCATGTTACTTGAATGTTGTTGATTGTGATTTGCCTGCTTCCATGGGATGCTCTTTATCTCAGCTAACAAAAAAGAAACATTATGAATAATGAGATACCTGCTTTCATTTACAAGACTAACATGGAAAATAATGCATTGGGATTAAAACTAAAGTTTTTTCATGTGTCTCTCATGCTAAGACACACTGAGTTTTGGTTTTACTTTGCTTTTATGATGATGATAAATGAATGATATCTTATATTTTATGATATAGTGGAAAACATGGGTTTGTTTTCCAATGCTACCCTGTTTCTATTCACTACTTTATCATGTTAACAATTTTAAAACCATATTTCCTGGATGATTTAAAAGGACTGTCAGTTGTGATATGATAAACACAAAGTGTACTTGTATATCTAAAGGAAGATTTACAGCGGTACTGCTTCCTATCAAAGTTAAGGTTGCTCTGTAATTAATCTATTAACATCAGCATGATATTTCATAATAGAAATGGAGAATATAACCGGTAACCACAGGATTACTTTACAAAGAGCAAACATGTGCAAATTATAAAAACAGAAAAGTCATAACATAAAAAAACAGTACAATAAATTCAACTGTGTCACTATGACCCACTCAACAGTGTTACACTGCAGTACGATCTTGTAAGGGTTCTGTTAATCTTTAATCTTTCTCTCACCAGATACTCTCGACCAGTGAAACCCAGTTCCTTGTTGAGGCATTCAATACACAATGGATTATTTCCACACAGACTCTACCATGGACTCCAACAACAACACGGCTCTTAGTACCAGTTTTGAACTGGAATGTAAAGATGATCCGGCTGGGATTGTATTCTGGATAGCTATGGATGTTCTAAGTGCCATTCTGGGTTTGCCAGCTAATATGACAGTGCTGTGGATTTTACTGAGGAAACAAACTGCCCTCTCCTCTTCTGAGGTGTTCATACTGAACCTGGCTGTCATGGATGCTTTGTTTTGCCTCAATACACCCGTTGATTTATATAATTATTACTTTATGAAACATGCAATTGTTTACTTAGTAACAGATATTGTCTGTAATTTTAATCTGATAGGAGGTCCTCTGTTCCTTTGTTGTATCTGTGTGGAGCGTTACATGGCGGTGGTGCATCCAATCACCTACCTGGGGTTCAAGTCACTCACCTATAGAGTCCTGTGCTCTGCTGTGGCTTGGGCTGTTACTGTTGCCTTCTCCATCTATCTAGCTCTAATACCATTAGAATCCTCCGCATATGTTATCTCAGGTTACAGCTGTGCCTTGTTTATTGTCATGATTTTCTGTAGCATCTCCATCCTAAGGGTCCTGATGAGGTCTGCACCAGGGAGAGACGAGATCCATCCCATGAAGAAGAAAGCTTTCCAGATGGTTTTTACCATTTTAATGATTGTGTTAGTTTCCTATTTCCCAGTAGTAGCCATCATCCCATTTGAATCCTGTTTCAATGTGATTACATTTCATTGTTATATTTTGCCAGTATGCTATTCCCTTTTTACCCCCAGTAGTTTCATACAGCCTTTGCTCTACCTGTCTCATGTGGGTGTCTTGTCTTGTGGGCAGTTTCCATGCAATGGGGGGTGCTGTACAGCACTGAGCTCCACTCCATGAACTCAACAGTAAACATGTTCCATTGTAGAGCAAGTAGCTTCTAATTAATATTTCTGTCCTTTAATTATTAAGATGCTTTGAATAGAGAAGCCAGAAGAGGCAGCAACATGGATGCGTGCTGTCAATTTCAAACAGCTACAAGCACCTCAATCAGGCAATACAAACATATCAATGAAAGTCATTATTGAAGAATCAGCACTCAGAGCAATTGCAAACATCATTACAAGTTTGAAATGTCAAAGGCTTGCATGAATCTGTGAAGAGATGTGCAAAATAAAACAAACAAAAGTGATAACATGTGAAAAGACAACATAAACCAACTGGAAGCAAACAAAGTGTGGGTATAATGTAAAATGTTTAAAAGTAAAGTTAATGAATGAATGTAAAATGCAGATGTCAGGGTTATCTCTAATGTAGGTTAATTGTTTGATTTAATAATATGACTTCATTGTGTAATCCTGTGATTGCCTGAGAGTTAAAAGAGTGGTGAGGATGAGAAGGTGCGAGGGGGAACGTGAGGAGGAGTTGCTGAGAGCATGAGTGGAGTGGGTTTTTTTTATGAAGAAATGAAAGTAAGGAAAACTGAATAAATTGCTTGTGTGTATAAATCGGGGTAAACAGGAGTAGCCTGCCCCCATTTAGAGAGGGACGCTACAGTTTAGTTAGACCCCAAAAAAAGGGGTTAGGCTTTTCTCTTGTTTTTGTTCACACAAACTGTGTGTTTGTTTCTTTTTCCAAATAAAGCCACGCCACGGCGTGTTTCATTCTAAATACTGTTTTCCTTGGAATTATTCTTACACACTACACACTACAAGGTCATTATCCTGAAAGACAGCAGCACATTCATTACAGCTTGTTAAAATAGGGTGCAATTATTTTGTTCTTATTCCTTGTAAATGATGTTGTGTGACTGTAAGGGCTAGAAGTCATGTGATGTTGACACTGCATGTCAACTTAATCCAGTTGTGGATTGAAGAATGCTCTTCAGAAGATCTGATCTGTAACAAATCAGACCAATCATGGGATACAACCCAGATCTAAAGACAAAACAATCAGGGACTGTAAAAGAGACTGAAGAGTGTTTTTATTGCAGGTATAGTAAGGTCTCCAGCCACAAGGACATACTTTGAAACACATAATTAATACTAGAATTGTCAGGTTTATGCTATTACCTAGAACGCCAGCATAGTCATTTTGACTGGTACATTTTAAACAGCTTCGATATTAAATGAAACGCAAACTATCAGATACAACTGAAAACATTTATTTATGAACATCATATCTAACATTTGCATATCAGAAACACTGTATTTAAATGAAAAAATAAACATAAAAAGCTTCATTTTCGAAATTAGCGCATATAAAGAATGATGTAAAAATATGTAAAAGTATAATAAAATAAACATGTCAAAAGTCAAAAGAAGATATCAACTGCTATATGTACACACAAAATTGTAAAAAACGATAACAAGGCTTTTTTTTCAAATTAGCCTACTGCATAGAACAAATTTAGAAAATGAAAAAAAAAAAACTATAATAAAGTAAACATTTTAAAATGTAAATATAGTTTAACCAGCTGTAATAATAATATAATATCTTTATTTTTATATAGCACCTTTCAAAGTGGGCCACCATCACAAAGCATTTTACAGAGGCAGGCTGTGAACTGTGCATTATATGCAGTCACTTTCAAAAAGACAAAAAGACATTGATAGGATGCAGTCACTGTTAAGTGACTTGCTCAGGGTCACACACATTGAGTCAGTCAGTGGCAGAGGTGAGATTTGAACTGGTGACCTTCTGGGAAACATACCTCAAAGTAGCCCCATTATTAGCATAATCCAGACAGATGTAACTGCTTATCGGCTTGTGTGCATTTACCACATACTGCTCTTTCACACTGGGAACAGATATCAGAAGTTTTATTTTTATTGCATTTAGTTACCTGGCATTGTTTTCTGTTGCGTGTGTCACTTGATGCGCACTGCATCCAGGTTGAGCTGCGTTTCCCTGCCGCTTTGTAGTTTTCTGATCGAAATGTCTCTGCCAAAGCTCCACTGCTAGCATTATAAGAGATCTCTCCTACTGCTATTTTCCCAGGTGCATTCATTGTACAAAATGAAGGAATTGATGGCTGCCATGTCCAGTACATTGTAAAAGACAGCAACTGGACACCGGTGATTGCTTTCACTGAGTACGAGGTTTTGTGCAGATGGTGGAAACTCTCTTCTCACTTTGTTTATAGAATAACACATTTTAATACATGTATCTCTGAGCAGAAATCATAATAAAAATAATTTACATTTAAAAAACAAAATAAGAAATAGGGCCTCATGCACTAAACGGTGGTAACTGACCTGAAATACTGCGTGGTAAGAGAAACCCATACTGCGTGCAATAAGGAAGGCGTGACCGCTCTGTTCACTAATATAATAATATGCATGGATGAGGCGAGCTAAATTATTCATTTGCCAGTCATCATAACACGTGAAATGCTGCATGCATTACACACCCTTTATTTTAGTATATGGGCCCTCCAAAGGACAGGTAGTCTGGCTCTCACTTTGTCAGAAAGACAGCGACCAAGGAGGCTGCAGCCGGCACCAGCTACACCTTCAGCGGGTCTCTGCAAGATGAGGCGGCCCGGGAATGTCTTGCTTTGAGACGGTCAAAGCAGAGAAACAGAAAACAATTAACTGAAAACAAATATTTACTTGTTCACCTTTATCCCCCTCTGGTTTATTTTGAAAGTACTCCGCTACCCAAACGCTGGCTAAATATAAATGTGTTTCTTTCAAAGGGATTGCAAGTGTGTGGTTTATTTTTATTTCTTTTCTTTTATGAAACTTTAACCTTCCAGCTGCTTATCCATCGATTTCGATGTGCTGCACAGGCCAGTCACAATAGTCTGTTGTCACAGTTCTCTTTTCCATGACAACAATACCAATGTTTTCAGAGCCGAAATAATTCCTCCGAAATAAGAGCTCCTAGTCCCTTTTACACTTCTGCCTCTGTTACGCTAAAGTTATTTTAAACTGGATAGGAATAGGTCGACATGTGGGTCATGTTGTCCGTGTCCTCCTTTGTAAAAACTTTGTGAAAAGTAATCATTTATTATATTTGCTATTTTTCTCTTTGTCTATGATGTTGCCTTTTGTATCTCTTAGACATTTTACTTCCTCCTTGAATGTTGTTGAATTCAAACAGAATAAAAAGAAGTGCCTGTGTTTTACCATTTCATTCATCCCTTACACTCAATTATAAAATCTCACTTACTCCAACAAAACTGTCTAAAAACTGAGAACAATACCTTTGCCACATGTTTCTACTGGAAAAGTAGTTAATTTCATTCTTGTATTTATCGTTTAGGAAACAAACAAACAATAAACACCTGTGTTTGGCACTTCCAGTCAACACCGCTGAGGGATGCTGTTCAGCTGGCAAAGAATTATCTAACCCTGATTGAACAGGAGGCAGTCCCAGTGGATTGGCCTCTGTGAGGGGGTGAGGGGACACACTGTGACTCAGCTCTGAAACAGTCACGGGACGGGTAACGGGACACATTGACCCGGGCTCCGAAGCAGTCGCAGGGTGGGCAAGGGGGGTAACAGGACACACTGACCCGGGCTCCGAAGCAGTCACAGAATGGGCAACGGGACACACTGACCCGGGCACCGAAGCATTCGCAGGATGGGCAAGGGGAGTAAGGGGACACACTGTGACCTGGGCTCCGAAGCAGTCACAGGATGGGCGAGGGGGGAGAGGGTACACATTGTGACCCGGGCTCCGAATCAGTAGCAGGATGGGCTGTCCCTTGTTTAGCAGGGAGAATCTGGGCAGCTTTTAAATTTATAATAATAAAACTCTTTAAACTTCAATACGTTCAATCAGAATTCGAATACAAAGCTATAGAAAAGTCAAGCAGGCAAACAGGCCTTTTTCAGTGTAGTAATGATAATGTTCTGGAATACATTCAGTATCACTCAATTATGTATTACCCGTCCCCTTACAACAGAAAAGATGAATCATGCGCAGGTTTGTGTTGAATTGCTTCTTTACCAATTGCATTTGCTTGTGTCACAAGTATCTGGGCAGTGTGTGTTTTATAGCAAATCTAATTTCAATCACACACACACTTGATAAAGAAGAGGAGGCACCTCACACCAGGAACAGTGTGGTGTCCAGGCATAGTTTATCAAGACAGGGCCTCTCCAGCACAATTTAAATAATAAAACAATGATTGACATGCTGCTATCCAAACACATCTGTTTTAAAGCAGGATTTGAATAGTGCTTCTGCTATTAGCCTCCTGCTAATTTGAATGCCATTAACTTAAAATATACAGGCTGCACTCTCTCACCTGTAATAATTAGACCTAGAGTTTGAACTGCTGCCTTGAAGTGATGAGATCTGAGTGAGTCTGAACAACAACACACAGTGATGAGGCTTGAGTAAGTTTGAACAACACACAAAGTGATGAGGTTTGAGTGAGGTGTTGATGAGGTTGAATTGCACCACATGATGTGATGATGTTTGAGTGATTAGGTTGAAAGCAGCAGCATGTTTTTATCTATAGCATTGTGTGACAGAGAGCAAATGAATCCTAGTCAACAATCTCCCTCCCGACCTGTGAGGGCGCTGTATAACAGGAACAGTGTGCCTCGTACTGGATGGTTTGGCAGTTCATTCCAGGGTCAGTCGGAAGCCAGCCATCCAGGAAGGGGGTGGAGTCACAATGCCAGAAGTCATCGCCCTAATGCGGTACGCGATGTGTCAGTCATGGATTGGAGGAGATGTGAATGAACTATCTATCACAGGGGGTGTGGCTAAGGGTGTAACGGGGGTGTGACATTGTAATCTGTTTGTTTGATGTTGTTACTGAAAGGACCCATTTGGCAGATGGAAGTAATTGATTACTGTGAGTGATAAGTATTTTGTTTGTTGCTAACTGTCTGTTCTTGTCATTATAGAAGGCTATCCTCCAGCTTTAGCTAAACCACCAGCAATTAAACTTGGACTACACTTCACCATTATACACGAATAAACCTGTAAATCACCACTTTCACTAAGAGCACTCACTCTGGACCTGTGAGCGTGTTGTGTTTGTGTGTGTCTTGTTTAGTGTATTATTATGGCAAGACTGAACCCCGTGGTTTACCTGAGCGATACACATCATTGGGTAGAGCCAGATATTATTGTTTGTCAGCAAATAAAGAGCTGCTTTTTCACTGTGACCTGCCTTGTGTCTGTCATTCCTGAGCTCTGCATCACTGGATAACAGCGAAGACGTATGTTTGTTATTGTTTGTTATTTTGTGTTTGTTCTTTTTAAATGTGGGAATGTGTGACTGTCGGTTAGTGATTGTTAGATTAGACGGCAGTCACGTGTAATTAGTAAACTCGTTCAGATTGTGATCGAGGGGTAATAGGATAATTAATAGCTAGTTAAACACTAGGCCATCGTATAAAAGCCTACAGCTCTTCCTGTTCAATGTGGAGTGAGAAAGAGCGAGCAGAGAGAATCTGAAAATAAAATAAATATATGAACAGTGAAGGCGTTTGCCCAGCCTGACCTATGTTGTTTAGCCTTTTGCACTGCAGCATCTTGCCTCTGTGTTTTGTTCCTGCATCTGGCCTGACATCACCACTCAGCCATCCCTGTCACTCATCCATATTGGCAGTTGTCAAATTCAGGCCTCTTAGATATTCTGCATGTTTATCATTTTTATAGTTAAATTGAATCGTATAAAATTCAAATGATTATTTTAGTTGGATTTCATTTCTTTAAAATCTCAAAATCTCAATCTTGTCGACCATGGCGATAGTTCCCCTAAAGCCCCAGGATGAAGAACCACATTCAGCTGAAATCAGGCTGGATAGTGGTTGTTGAAATCGGGGTGTAGAGCGGTTGTTGGAATCAGGGTGCAGAGCGGTTGTTGGAATCGGGGTGGAGAGCGGTTGTTGGAATCGGGGTGCAGAGCGGTTGTTGGAATCGGGGTGGAGAGCGGTTGTTGGAATCGGGGTGCAGAGCAGTTGCTGGAATCGGGGTGGAGAGCGGTTGTTGGAATCGGGGTGGAGAGCGGTTGTTGGAATCGGGGTGCAGAATCGGGGTGGATCTCGGTTGTTGGAATCGGGGTGGAGAGCGGTTGTTGGAATCGGGGTCAAGAGCGGTTCTGGAATTAATCTCTCTCATTAATCCAGCGGTTGTTGGAATCCAGAGTGGTTGTTGGAATCGGGGTGGAGAGCGGTTGTTGGAATCCAGAGCGGTCATTGGAATCAAGGGTCATTAATCCAGAGCGGTTGTTGGAATCGGGGTTAATCAGGAAATAAAAATGTACATTATAATCTTGACCATATGTCTCTCATTATTCATTAAAATCTGGTTAATCCATCTCTCATTAATCTCTAGGAGTTTAATCCATCTCTAGTTAAATGTCTCTCATTAATCTCTCTCATTAATCCATCTCATTAATCCATATCTCATTAATCTCTATCATTAATCCCTCTCATTAATCAATCTGTCATTAATCCATCCCTGCCATTAATCCATCCTCCTCATTAATCCCTCTCATTAATCAGCCCCTCTCATTAATCTGTCCTTGTCATTTAGCAACAGGTCAGCACTGTAACAGACTGATTCTGTTATAAAATACTAGACATCTTGTCACACTCTATTCCATCTGTATTTTTTATTACAGCAGCACTGTATTGTTTGCTATCTCATTCCTGTGTAAAAAATGACATGCGTCTGGGTTACAAACAGAAAGTGGAAGGCATGCTGAACTGTGTGATCAGCTGACTGATATTTTAGTTTGTTGCTTTATTTATTCGCTTTTGCCATTTGAAAAGCCACTCAATATATGTTGTTTTTATTTGTTAACTAACTGAACAGTTAAAAGTTAGACTACTGTATCGATGCCGGTATTGCATTTAATAAATGTAAGGAAAGGGTTAGTTGCACCTTTAAGGAATGGCGGCGCTTTGGAAGAAATTATACAACCCAGAGAACCTGCTGCCAATTAATCAAGCAGGTTTTTGGGTTTAAAAGGAAGCAGGGCAGAGCCATAGGGGAGGTTGGTTGATCGGGAGAAAACACGGGCTGTTGGCTTCTACAAGAAGGTAGTGTGATAATTTAAGTGTTGTGATAAAACATTGTAAGGTAAAGCTATACTGGGTTATGTTAAAAAATACCGTTAGTATTAAGTTTTCTGAAAAACGTAATTTTTCCTCTCGGTGAGGTTTGTTTTATTGCGGAAATGTATTTATTTTCTTTGTAACGGAGCACTATTGGAGGAGCAGTACTCCCTATCAGTTTGAAGTAAAGCTCGCAGTGGTCAACGTTGTGCTGGATTACTCTGACATCACAGCAGTGTGAGTTTGTGTTTATGACCCGGAGCGGTATTTGTTACTTTCATTTTGAAATGACTTTAAATAATAACCCGAAAGAATAGACTGGGAGACTGGAAGTACAGGCATTGCTTTATGTGACACAAGACGTGGAAGCTTGAAAGAATACAAGTGCATCTTCGGACAATCGGGAGTTGGCTGCTGGAGTTTCATCTCCACAGCCTGGATATAACTTGTGCTATCTTTGTTCATTCTTGGAACGTTCAGGACATTAGACTACAATCCTGGAGTTGGTCTGCAAAGCAATATATTCTGCATACACCAGTTTTCCCAGGACAATTCAAACAGAGGGAGCCTGTCCTGATACTTACCCGTGTTACAGAGAACCTCCAGCAGAGGGAGCCTGTCCTGATAATTTCCAGCAGAGGGAGCCTGGTGTTACAGGTCTCTTCCAGCAGAGGGAGCCTGGGAGGTTGGTTGTTCGGGAGTTAACACGGGCTGTTGGCTTCCACAAGAAGGGAGCCTGTCCTGATACTTGCCTGTGTTACAGATAAAACTTCCAGCAGAGTAAAGCTATACTGGGTCCTGTTAAAAAGACCGTCACTTCCAGCAGAGGGAGCCTGTTCTATACTTGCCTGTGTTGTATTTATTTCCTTTCAGATCACTTCCAGCAGAGGGAGCTTGTTCTGTACTTACCTGTGTTACAGGACTCTTCCAGCAGAGGGAGACCATCCTGTATTTACCTGTAACTGGTCACCGCTATATGGAAGAGAGAGTTGTCCTGTCCTACCCGCGGACTAAGTTTCATTGGAGAACCCTGGAACTGTGCTGAAGTCTCCAGGACTTGAAATAGCTTAAATAATAACTGAAGAAATGAGTTAGTCAGTGGATGTACAGGGCGAGAGCTTTGAGAGAAACCGATCGTTGCTGTAAATATTGTAAATAAAACACCCTTACCTTCAAACGTGTTGAGTCTGTGCCAGTTGCTTAATCTCCAAAGGCAGTGGTGCAAGCGTGTCTAGCTAGTGGATCTTTTACATTTGGTGTCAGAGTGGGATCCACTTTGACCGGAAATACACTCCTGTCGGCCCACAGAGTTCAACACGATGGAGAACACAGACGTGTTGATTCGAGCTCTTCACCATGCGACAGCTGTACAGCAAGACAACAACACTAAAATGCAGGAGTTTCAGAAGTCAATGGTGCAACTCCAACAGGAGACTAACCGACTACATACACAGCAGTTGGAGGTCACCCAACAGGAGCTATCAATATGAAAGGGGCGTTTGGATCAGTCGTCAATCAGACCCTCTCATGTGTTACAAAAGATGACACGGGAGGATGATGTAGAAGCATTTTTGTTGTCCTTTGAACGCACTGCCTCGCGAGAAGGATGGCCGTTGGAAAAATGGGCCGGGATTCTGGCACCAGTCTTGGTGGGAGAGGCGCAGAAGGCCTACCAGGAAGCAGAGTGCTACTCCCATTTAAAGGCAGAAATTCTTGCTCGGGAAGGAGTGACATTGGCTGTGCGGGCGCAGAAATATCATGCTTGGGGTTATACAACCGGAGTTCCGCCCAGATCCCAGATGTATGATTTAATTAATCTGGCTACTAGATGGCTTAAACTGGATACAAATAACGATGAGAAGGTAGTGGAGATCCTATTCATGGACAGGTATTTACAATCTTTACTAACACCCCTCAGGAAGTGGGTGGGCCAAGGAGATCCCACTACCATTAATGAGTTTGTAGATCTTGTAGAGAGGCAGTTAGCCGCAGAAGAGCTTTCCCGTCATCCCCAGATCCGCCCGAAATTTGAAACCAACGTCATGGAGGACACGGTCATCAGGAAGGTCAGGTAAGCAACCGGTGATGCCGGAGAGGGGTGAAGAGCGGTCGCTGACCGTGAAGGGACTGGGGACAGAGGGGGAAGGAAGGATGGAGACCCGGGGTTATGGAAATTATCGCTGTTTTAAATGTAAACGGTGGGGTCACATTGCTAAATATTATACACAGGAGGAAAGAATGGAATGGAATGTTGCGAAAACTGCTATATCTGAAAGTCAGTTTTGCGGGAACCTAACTAATACACAGGACGGCTAAGCCGTTTACCTGACAAACACCAAAACACAAACGGGCTTCTCTCAACACTCTCTTCAATACGACTGGACACACATGCAGTCGGGCTCTTGACTCGGCAGCCCTGAGCAAACTGGCTGCCTCTGTTAAATACCCTGCACCTGGCTCCAATTTACAATTAGCACCAGGTGCAGGGGATTAACTAAACAATACAAACAATTAACAATTACAAAAACCCTTAGCCCAACTCACCCACAGTGCATTTTCACATGGTTTTAGCAGGGAGGAAATTTAACGCCCTCCCTGCTATCTTACATAAAGTTAAAGCAAGTGCAAGCTGACAGTATTTCTCCTATCATAAGTACACTCAGCCTCTATATTGTAAGTATAATACAGGTTTGTTATGTAGTTGTTTTTCATTACTGTAGGTTCCAGTGTTGCAAGATTTGTTTGCTTTTTTTTGTTTTCTTAATAAATGTTTTTTTAAAATGACATGCCTACAGTGTTGAATAATTCACAGCTCCAGATTAGGCGTGTATTTAAAAAGCATGTAGAGGAAGCGATGATCATCACAAACAAGAGCGTCCAGAGGCTGCTTCTGTAAAGGCAGAATCTTCTTCACCCTGCACGATCTTCACCTGCAAATAACATTGGCATATTACACTAGTGAGGTCTGGGATCTTATCAGAACAGAAGCACTTTTACAAACGAGAGGAAGCTATTTGGTCCATCTAAGCTTGTTTGGCTCTTACAGGCTGATTGGTCTCAGAACTGTGTCATGTTTGGTCTCAAAGGATCCAGGTGTTACTGCATCAACAACATGACTTGGTAACCCTATGTAACCAATTCCATCCCCTCACCGCTTTCTGTGTGAAGACGTTTCTCCTTCCCTCTGTCTTAAGTCTATCCCCACTTAATTTCCAAGTGTGTCTGCTGGTCCTGGTTTTGAATCACGCCCCCTACCCCCATTCTTCTTTCTTCAAAGTTCCATAGATTCTGTTGTTTTAGCCTGCTCTGTAGCTCAGTCCTTTAAGCCCTGGGATTGGTCTGGTTGTTCTTTGTTGGATTCTCTCCAGGGCCATATTGTCCCTTTAGTACTGTGATAGCCAGAATTGCACACAGCATTCTCCAGTGCAGTATACTACTTCATAACCTCCCTGGATATAGACTCTATGCGTATGCACACAGCATTCTCCAGTGCAGTATACAACTTCATAACCTCCCTGGATATGTACTCTATGCGTATGCACACAGCATTCTCCAGTGCAGAATACAACTTCATTACCTCCCTGGATATGTAATCTACAACATGCCCCACATGTCATCCAGTTCCTATCCAGTTTTAAAAAACTTTAGCACAACCGAGGCAGAAGTGTTAAAGGGTCTAGGAGCTCTTAAAATAAACAAATCCCCTGGGCCGGATGAGATCCTCCCAGTAGTACTCAAAGAAATGAAAGAAGTTATTTACAAACCGCTAACCAAGATCATGCAGCAGTCTCTTGACACAGGGGTGGTACCGACAGACTGGAAAATTGCAAACGTAATACCGATCCACAAAAAGCGGAACAAAACTGAACCAGGTAACTACAGAACAGTAAGCCTGACTTCTATCATATGCAAACTTATGGAAACTATAATAAGAATCAAAATGGAAAATTACCTATATGCTAACAGGGTCCTGGGAGACAGTCAACATGGTTTTAGGAAAGGGAGATCGTGTCTTACTAACTTGCTTGGTTTTTTTGAGGATGTAACATCGATAATGGATAATTGCAAAGCATATGATATGGTTTATTTAGATTTCCAGAAAGCTTTTGACAAAGTCACGCACAAAAGATTAATTCTCAAACTGAATACAGTTGAGATTCAAGGAAACACATGTACATGGATTAGGGAGTGATTAACATGTAGAAAACAGAAAGTACTGATTAGAGGAAAAACCTCAGAATGGATTGTGGTAACCAGTGGTGTACCACAGGGATCAGTATTAGGTCCTCTGCTACTCCTAATCTACATTAATGATTTAGATTCTGGTATAGTAAGCAAACTTGTTAAATTTGCAGATGACACAAAAGTAGGAGGAGTGGCAAACACTGTTGCAGCAGCAAAGGTCATTCATAATGATCTAGACAACATTCAGAACCGGGCTTATAGAGAAAAGTGTAAGGTACTGCACGCAGGAAATAAAAATGTACATTATAAATATCACATGGGAGATACTGAAATTGGAGAAGGAATCTATGAAAAAGACCTAGGAGTTTTTGTTGACTCAGAAATGTCTTCATCTAGACAATGTGGGGAAGCTATAAAAAAAAGGCTAACAAGATGCTCAGATACATTGTGAAAAGTGTTGAATTTAAATCAAGGGAAGTAATGTTAAAACTGTACAATGCACTAGTAAGACCTCATCTTGAATATTGTGTGCAGTTCTGGTCACCTCGCTATAAAAAAGATATTGCTGCTCTAGAAAGAGTGCAAAGAAGAGCGACCAGAATTATTCCGGGCTTAAAAGGCATGTCATATGCAGACAGGCTAAAAGAATTGAATCTGTTCAGTCTTGAACAAGAAGACTACGCGGCGACCTAATTCAAGCATTCAAAATTCTAAAAGGTATTGACAATGTCGACCCAAGGGACTTTTTCGACCTGAAAAAAGAAACAAGGACCAGGGTTCACAAATAGAGATTAGACAAAGGGGCATTCAGAACAGAAAATAGGAGGCACTTTTTTACATAGAGAATTGTGAGGGTCTGGAATCAACTCCCCAGTAATGTTGTTGAAGCTGACACCCTGGGATCCTTCAAAAAGCTGCTTGATGAGATTCTGGGATCAATAAGCTACTAACAACCAAACGAGCAAGATGGGCCGAATGGCCTCCTCTCATTTGTAAACTTTCTTATGTTCTTATGTTCTAGTCAGGGAGGCCACCAAGAGGCCTATGGCAACTCTAAAGGAGTTACAGTCTTCCACGGCTGAGCTGGGAGACACTGTGCATACGACAACAATAGCCTGGGTGCTTCACAAAACAGGCCTTTATGGGAGAGTGGCAAAAAGGAAACCAATGTTGAAAAAAACCCACATCAAATCTCGGCTCGAGTTTTGCAGAAGGCATCTGGAAGACTCTGAGACCAAGTGGAAGAAGACCCCCAAACATATAGCCAAAGCCACACTGGAGTGGCTTAAAAACAAAAAGGTCAATGTCCTGGAGTGGCCCAGTCCAAGCCTGGACCTCAATTCAATTGAGAATATGTTGAAAGAGTTGAAATTGCTGCCAAAGGTGCCTCTACCAAATATTGACCCAAGGGGGTGAATACTTCAATCAGATATGTTCTGTTTGTATTTGTAATTAATTTAGAACAATTTTTAGATTTTATTTTTCATTTTGACATTATGGACTTTTTTTTGTTGCTCAGTGGCAAAAACTCCTAATTAAATCCATTTTGATTCCATGTTGTAACACAATAAAATGTGGAAAAGTCCAAGAGGGCTGAGTACTTTTCAGAGCCAGTGTATTCAGCAGCGTAGCACAGCACTCCTCTCACAACACTAACGCTTTACTTCAAACTAACCTCAGCTCACATTCAACTAACAGCCTCAACCACATTCCCATGTGTGTTTCAGCAGGGATGAATTGAACCCCCTCCCTGTCAACCCAATATTCCCCACACACACCCACATGCTACACTGGCACGGCTTCCAGTGTAACATCTCTGCAGTGAAGGATTGCAGTTTTGAGCCTGTTTTAACCTCTGATTAAACTTGACTACTAAACACATATGCCAGTATGCACAATGGTAGCTGTTAACATAGGGCAGATGTCTGAGGTTTTGCTCTGTTCAACCTACTGTGCTGGTGGTCCTTCCTCCTCCCTGCATTGGCTGTCTGTATCTAGATCTGAGACTGACATTCATATTTGCTGTATTGGAACCAGGAGCTGATTTTTTTTTTTACATAGAAAGCATGTAACTGCAACATTACTTATTGCTCATACTTGTATTGCCATAGTCGTTACAGATACTCGCTTGTACTCACTGCCCGGCACAGGCCTAATTTGTCATTGATAAACCAGAAAATCTGAAAGGTCATACTAAATAAAAAGAGGTATCCAGCAAAACACAACCGAAAAACAAACAAATGTAATAAACAAGTCAACAGAAAAGTACAAAAAGCACCAAGGTTGTCTATCCCTCTGAAACAAGAGCTTCCATGAGGTGAAGCATCATTGCAATACAAAAGATCTATTTCTAGCTGCGTTGTGCTTTGTAATCAATGTATATGCATGTCTGACTACATTACTAAAACTTTTTAACAGCTAAGAGCTCCTTGCTCTCCAGGCACTAGCAGGACGTAAAGGAAACAGGAACAGGAATCTCTCACCACCTGTAAGGGTTGTGGGAGTAACAGGACAGGAACGTTTTGCACATTTAAATGAAATGTATCAAAATGAAAGTTTGTGAGCAATACATCCACATTGAGTACAAACTGGATTACTTTAGACTAAAATCATCATTAATCAGAAATAATAATAATAATAAGTAATAATAATAATAATAATAATAATAATAATAATAAAATTGAATATTCAGACAAACTCTAAGTAGTAGCAAAAAATGGTAAAAATGCAAGGGAGCAGAATTCATATACATTACAGATCATTACAGCCCAGTAGTGCACACAGTTCAGCTTCCTCTGCAATCACTGATTACCTGTCCCCATATATAAAGGAAACGCATCACAAGGTACACATCAGACATGCAACACAATAAACATTCTTAACACTGCAGTGCTTCCCCACATTCATTATTAAATGATACATTACTATTTATACTGTAAGAGCAGGGTTTAAACACAATGAGAACAATCTGATTCTCTTGGCCAGACATTCTGCAGTTCACATAAGAGCACAGCTGCTGCTTTTAGCGCATCGTGTGCGACAACCTGCCAACAAACCCACTCTAAAGTGAATTATCTGAGTTCTGCAAGCCCTAGTGTTTATCAGTGAGTCTTGAGCTCTAAAGCACCAAGGTTGTCTACCCTTGAGCTAAGTGATCCTCTAACTTAGTAAATCATTTTAGTTATCAGTAACAGAGTCTTGAGCTCTAAAGCACAGTGTGTAGAAGATTTAGTAAAGTAGTTATCAGTGAGTCTTGAGCTCTAAAGCACAGTGTGTAGAAGGTTTAGTAAAGTAGTTATCAGTGGAGTCTTGAGCTCTAAAGCACAGAGGGTTTAGTAAAGAGTTATCAGTGGAGTCTTGAGCTCTAAAGCACAGGAATAATTTTTGTAAGACATTAGAATAGATCCTTGTGTAGAGGATTTAGTAAAGTAGTTATCAGTGGAGTCTTGAGCTCTAAAGCACAGCGTGTAGAAGGTTTAGTAAAGTAGTTATCAGTGGAGTCTTGAGTTAGAGGGTAGAATAGATAACTTGACAGGAAAATGCTGAGCAGTGACATCAGGCCAGATGCCCGAAAAACAACAGACAGGCAAGTACAGAGGCTCAAAAGACGCAGGGCGTCATTTATTTTCAAATAACAAAAATAAAATAATTTAAACAAAAACACTTGCTCGCAGAGCAAAAATAAATATTTAAACAAAACAAAATCACGAACACGAAAACACAGGTCAGGCTGGGCAATCGCCTTCCCTGATCCTATACTTTACTGTTAAATGAATCTCTCTCCTCTCGCTCTCCCGTTCTCCACTTCCAAACACCCTCCCAGAGTGCAGAGAGCTGCAGGCTTTTATTTACTATGGCCGAGGGGTTAAACTATCAATTCTCTCATTACCCCTCGGCTACATTCTGCACAATTTTTAAAATTAACAACTGGCAGAGAATGGGCTGCCAATCCCGCCTCTGCCAGAACACATCTAAATAAAAATAAATAACAAAACAAACACGGCTACGCCGTCAGATTTAAATCCACAAAATAAATACAAAAACAATAACCATGGCTTTCAGCATCAAAACAATAACAAATACAATAAATAAATCAAAATACATCAATACAAAATAACACAGGGGCAAAAGGGGAGACCCCGTTCTAAACATAAACAAACAACACATTCAAACAGCAGGGCTTTCCTACCGCCCTGCTACACCTTGTCAAAATCTTTCCCTGCTTCAGCTCTAATACTCACATTCTCTCTCCCCTGTTTTCTGATTGGCTGAGTTGAAAATCGGCTAATTGGTGTGTGGGTCTGAGGGCGTGGCTTACCCTGCTAGTTAGACTCAGTTCTGTACCTGTGCTAATGTTCTGTTTCTAATATCTACAGAGAGGGTTTAACTAATTTATGCACCACTGTGGAAGATATTAGAGAACATCTGCCTGCTGACAAGATCACAACACTGTGGTAAGAGAGAATGTGTGGCTTATAGATCCTGTTTAGTGCACTGTTTAAAATACATCAAGAGTCTAGAGGCAATTTCTCTCCATCTTAAACGCACGTTACTTGAATGTTGTTGATTGTGATTTGCGTCCATGGGATGCTCTTTATCTCAGCTAACAAAAAAGAAACATTATGAATAATGAGATACCTGCTTTCATTTACAAGACTAACATGGAAAATGATGCATTGGGATTAAAACTAAAGTTTTTTCATGTGTCTCTCATGCTAAGACACACTGAGTTTTGGTTTTACTCTGCTTTTATGATGATGATGCACAAATGATATCTTATGTTTTATGATATAGTGGAAAACAGGGGTTTGTTTTCCAATGCTAGCTTGTTTCTATTCACTACTTTATCATTTTAACAATTTTAAAACCATATTTCCTGGATGATTTAAAAGGACTGTCAGTTGTGATATGGTAAACACAAAGTGTGCTTGTATATCTAAAGGAAGATTAACAGCGGTACTGCTTCCCATCAAAACTAAGGTTGCTCTGTAGTTAATCTATTAACATGAATATGATATTTCACAATAGAAATGAAGAATATAACTGGTAACCACAGGATTACTTTACAAACAGCAAACATGTGCAAATTAGTAATATAGAAAAGTCATAACATAAAAAAACACTATGACCCTCTCAACAGTGTTACACTGCAGTACGATCTTATAAGGGTTCTGTTAATCTTTAATCTTTCTCTCACCAGATACTCTCGACCAGTGAAACCAAGTTCCTTGTTGAGGCATTCAATGCACAATGGATTATTTCTACACAAACTCTACCATGGTCCGCAGCAACACCACGGTTCTAGGTACCATTTTTGAACTGGAATGTAAAGATAATCCGGCTGGGTTTGTATTCTGGATGGCTATGGAGATTCTAACTGACTTTCTGGGTTTGCCAGCCAATGTGAGAGTGCTGTGGATTTTACTGAGACGACAAACTGCCCTCTCCTCTTCTGATGTGTTCATACTGAACCTGGCTGTCATGGATGCTTTGTTTTGCCTCAATTCACCCATTAGTTTTTCTAATTATTTCTTTCTGAAGAATACAATTGTTTACACAGTAACAGAAATTGTCTGTCATTTTAATCTGATAGGAGGTCCTCTGTTCCTTTGTTGTATCTGTGTGGAGCGTTACATGGCAGTTGTGCATCCAATCACCTACCTGGGGTTCAAGTCACTCACCTACAGAGTCCTGTGCTCTGCTGTGGCTTGGGCCATTACTGTTGCCTTCTCCATCTATCTAGCTATATCCACCATAGAATCATCTGCATATGTTGTCTCAGGTTACAGCTCTGCCGTGTTTATTGTCATGATTTTCTGTAGCATCTCCATCCTGAGGGTCCTGAGGAGGTCTGCACCGGGAAGAGACGAGGTCCATCCCATGAAGAAGAAAGCCTTCCAGATGGTTTTTACCATTTTAATGATTGTGTTAGTTTCCTATTTCCCAGCAGTAGCCCTCGTCCCATTTGAATCCTGTTTCAATAATATTACATTTCATTGTTATATAATGCCAGTCTGCTATTCCTTTTTTACCCCCAGTAGCTTCATACAGCCTTTGCTCTATCTGTCTCATGTGGGTGTCTTGTCTTGTGGGCAGTTTCCATGCAATGGGGGGTGCTGTACAGCACTGAGCTCCACTCCATGAACTCAACAGAAAAAACGTTCCATTGGAGAGCAAGTAGCTTCTAATTAGATGTTTCTGTTCTTTAATTATTAAGATGCTTTGAATAGAGAAGCCAGGAGAGACGGCAACACGGATATGTGCTGTCAATTTCAAACAGCTACAAGCACCTCAATCAGGCAATACAAACATATCAATGAAAATTATTATTGAAGAATCAGCAGTGGAGTGGGTTTTTTTTTTATGAAGAAATGAAAGTAATGAAATCTGAATAAATTGCTTGTGTGTATAAATTGGGGTAAACAGGAGTAGCCTGCCCCCATTTAGAGAGGGATGCTACAGTTTAGTTAGACCCCCAAAAAAAGGGGTTAGGCTTTTCTCTTGTTTTTGTTCACACAAACTGTGTGTTTGTTTCTTTTTCCAAATAAAGCCACGCCACGGCGTGTTTCATTCTAAATACTGTTTTCCTTGGAATTATTGTTCTTACACACTACAAGATCATTATCCTGAACAAAGAACGCTCCTCGATCACACGGTGTCTATCTACCCTGCTATGTCAAATCAATATACTAGTTTTTTTGCCTATCTCTTAAATGAAACAAAAACAGTACTCTTGCTTCATAACAAGTTAAAAAAGAGCACAATATTCAAAAGCCGGTGGCGTTAGCACAAAGTGAATACTTTATGGACACAAGGAACCTTACTAAGAATGTGTGATGTTCTAAGTAATAGTCCTGTTGTCCGTGCATATAGATGCTAACATTTTATAGATACAGTATAAACGTACGGGTATTTACTTTTTTATTTGTCTTGTACGAAATATCCAATGTAACCTCGTATGGGTCTACGGGACTCCGTTTTTTTACTTTTTGATTATTATTATGTATAATTGTTTGTCTTCTTACACATTTGTCTGCATTTGACTAATGTATCTATGTTTGTAACATTTCTACTTTCATTAATTAAAGTTTTTTATTTTTATCCTAAAAAAAAAGTTTATTGGATGAACGTCATCGATTGACGCTTCTGAGTGTTGTTACTAAAAAAATGAAAAACGAAATATTTCAAAAGTCTCCAGGTACTGTTACCAATAGGCAATTTTCAATTTTGTATCTTATTGTAGTTTACATACAATAGAAGTCAGGCTTATTGGTCTGTAAGTGAATTCAATTCGAAGATGGCCACCAAACATCGTTTATGGTATATACTCCTGCCTATTGGTAGGGGTCACTGAGCTCCTTCTATCAAAGCTGCAGATAGGCCCCCTTCCCTCCTCGGCCCCCTGACCTCCTCGGTCCCTTCTACCGAGGGTACATAACCGTCACGCAGACAAGACTCACTTTCTTTTCGCTACGAAACCGTGAGGTCAACCGATACGACCTCGCGGTTGGTCGCCATCTTCTCTTTCAGGGAACCAAGATTACTGTAGGTAAACTAACGTTCCCTCTCAATTCGAAGATGGCCACCAAAACATAGTTATGGGAAACGTGTACCAGAGCCGCGCGAGGAGGGAGGAACACAGCACACGGGGACGCCTTAGCCCTGCCCTGACCAACAGTCATCTGCAATGTGCAACCTCATCACCCGTGTGCCCTTCGAAGCGGGATTTCCCAAGGCGGGCCGTTCAATAGCTGTCACAGGGTCGAGAACCAGCTTCTCCTGGGCCACCTGGGGGCCACTAAAAGAACAGAAGCCTTCTCTGACCGGACCTTTTTGAGAAAGGCCGGGAGTAATGGCAGAGGCAGGAACGCATAAGCGCTCTGGGCCATACGTGCTATGGCGTCGACGCCACGTAGGGAGTACCATAGGGGGCAATGCGTCGTCTCTGCCGAGGCGAAGAGATTGACCTGCGCCCGAACCGTTCCCAAATGCGCTGCACCACCTGAGGGTGCAGTCACCACTCCGACAGATGCGGACCCTCCCACGAGGGACATGGGTCCCCCCAAGGGACAGCAGGTTCCATTGGGCCCAAGTCAAAAGCCTGAAGGCAAGGCAATGTAACCCCAAGGCGCGATGGCCACCCTGGTGGTTGACATACGCCACCACTGACGTGTCTATACGGATCAACACATGCTTGTTATGCACCACGGGTAAGAAGCGATGGAGGGCAAGGAACATTGCTTGCTGGAGGCATCCATCGTCACTACCGTGCAGTTGGAAACTACTCCCATTCAAACTCCTTGGCACAAGTGAGAGGTCGACCTCCACCA